>NW_021256083.1:52537-149936 GCF_002162155.2 Triticum dicoccoides | reverse complement strand
CGCCGACTGCCGCCACCTCGCCGGACACCGCAGCCTTCGCCGCCGACCACCGCCGCCCTCGCCGGAGCCGCCGCCGCCGCCGGACCCGCACCCCGAGGTTGACCCGAGTCGCCGCCATTTTTTTTAGAAAAACAGTTTGGTTTTTCTGTCGGTTTTTCGTCGGTTTTTTTTAGATCTGTTTTTTTTCTAGATTCGTTTTTCCGGTTTAGGTTAATTAGCGAGCGTTCACTCGTTCGTTCGTTTTAACGAATGCATTCACTATTTAGATCCAGATAACGAACGTTCGTTCGTTAATCTGTTCATCGTTTTTCTTTTTCTCGGATTTATTCCGTGATTTTTCTGATCGTGATTTCTGATCCAATTTTCGTTTTAGTATAACTTTTCGCTCGTTTATCGGAATCAGGCGATTCAAGCGCCTAGAGTTTTGTCTCGAAACCCTCTTTCAGAATAATCTACTCAAACAAGTTTTTGCTACTGTAAAATTTGACTTAGGTCCAGATTAGTAAATGAAGCTTGTTTCTTTCGCCGTTTGATTTTCGTTGCTTCATTTGACTTGATTCTTTTTGCAAACCGGAGTTCTTAAGTTGAACTTTCTGGATAGATGTCTTAATTGAGTTTTACCTGTGCATTAGATGAGTACTTATTGTATGCTTGTTTGCTTGTTTACGATAGAGTACCCGGATTGCGCCGCTTGCTACTTTGAATCCCTAGGTTTCGCGGATCATTAGCAAGGCAAGTAACACTTTGATCATACCTCTTTACGACCCAGTTTTATTGCATTAGATTAATCCTCAAACAATTGCATGATTTAGGATCTGATTAATATGTGGGTTTTGGGAAGTAGATGAGGTAGTACCTATTACCTGTTTTATTATCAAACCCTTGGGAGTTACTTCTACATTTGCTTATACTGCCATGCTATGCTAGTAGATGTGGATTGAGTGAGTGTATCCATGACAGATGTGAGATTGTTAATTTAATGGTTTATTTAAGGTGGCAACTTTAATACACATCTGGGTGGATTGAGGTACCTGGGTATTCTAGGATTGCCCGTTGTTTTTCTTTATGGACCGCCACCCAGGCCCAAAGGGATCATGAGATTATTCATGCTAGAAACTTCCGTGTGCAGCCACAAGCTACTATGGGCTCTAGCATAGTTGACTAAGTTGTGCGAACTCTTACAGTGGTAGACTAACAGATGTAGGGGATGTAGGTTGGTACTGTCTACCCGATCGTAAGGTGCTAGCGCTTCTGAAAGACTATGTCTCAGTCATTCGTTTCTCAAACACCATGTAGTGCGAGAATCCCAACGGAGGAGATCGAGTCTTGTGGGGAAAAGTGTGCAAACCTCTGCAGAGTATATAAACTACTCATGGTTAGGCGTGTCCCCGGTTGTGGACATCTTGAGTATCTAGTATTTGGATTATCATGTGAATCTCATCATGTTACTTTAATTAATACTGTTGGGTTTGTTTAATGATGATGTTACTTAATTGGGATTGAGAATGCTGTCAACCATTCTCAATGTTTAACAACCACCATGATAGTTAAATAAATTTATTCCTTTGCAGTAGGGAAAAATTGGCTTTATGCAAAAACTGTAACCATAGAGCTTTCCACCAGCCATATATGCATGTAGTATAGCATTATTCTTTCATTACTCTCTATGTGTTACTTTGCCAGCATATTCCATGTGCTGACCCGTTTCCGGGCTGCAACGTTCATCTGGCAGACTTTTCAGACGACAAGTAAGATGCCTTAGGATCGTGGTTCTATACTCAGTGATGCCGTTGGACTTGATGGACTCACTTTATCTTCCAAGCCTTCCGCTGTTATCGTTATTAGATGGCCTTAAGCCATATTTATTGTAATAAGCTCTCTTTTGAGACATTCGATGTAATAAGTGTGTGATTGCTACTCTGTTATAAATCCTTCGAGTATTGTGTGTGTCAGCATTACTGATCCAGGAATGACACTGATGCATAGAGATCAGACTGTTTGAGGTCTGGTCGCTACATGGCAGCTCCATATCGTAAAACGCAATGAATCCTTCTCTCTGATTTTTTTCTCCGCGGATGTAAATATAAAGAGTTGGAATTAGGGTCGGAGGAGGTCCAGGGGGCCCCAAGCCACTAGGGTGCGCCCCCAGGCTTGTGGCCAATGGGTGCCCCCCCCCCCTCTGGTTGATTCTTTCGCCAGTATTTTTTGTATATTTCAAAAATATTCTCTGTAAATTTTTAGGTCAACCCGAGAACTTTTATTTCTACACAAAAATAACACCATGGCAATTCTGCTGAAAACAACGTCAGTCCGGGTGAGTTCCAGTCAAATCATGCAAATTAGAGTCCAAAACAAGGGCAAAAGAGTTTGGAAAAGTAGATACGATGGAGATGTATCAACTCCCCCAAGCTTAACCCATTGCTTGTCCTCAAGCAATTCAGTTGATAAACTGAAAGTGACATAGAAAAACTTTTACAAACTCTGTTTGATCTTGTTGATGCAAATATATATAGCCAGCATTCAGTTTTTCAACAAAGATTATGAACTAACCATATTCACAATAGCATTTAGGTCTCACATTTACTCATATCAATGGCATAATCAACTAGCGAGCAATAATAATGAATCTCAGATGAAACACTTTTTCAACAATCATGATATGATATAACAAAATGGTATCTCCCTAGCCCTTTCTGAGACCGCAAAACATAAATGCAGAGCGCCCCTGAAAATCAAGGACTGACTAGACATTGTAATTCATGGTAAAAGATATCCAGCCATAGTCATACTCAATATCAATTAATAACAATGCATACAAATAACAGTGGTGCTCTCTAATTGGTGCTTTTTATGAGAGGATGATGACTCAACAATAAAAGTAAATAGATAGGCCCTTCGTAGAGGGAAGTAGAGACTTGCAGAGGTGCTAGAACTCGAGCTATAAAACATAGATGGATATAATTTTGAGCAGTATGCTTTCATTGTCAACATAACAACCAAGAGATCTCGGTATCTTCCATGCTAGATACACTATAGGCAGTTCCCAAACAGAATGGTAAAGTTTTTACTCCCCCTCCACCAACAATCACACTCCACAGCTGGTCCGAAACAACGGGTACCATCCATACCAACACCAGTCCTAGGGGAGTTTTGTTTGATAATTATATTTTGGTTTGATTTCAAGCATGGAACTGGGCATCCTGATTACCAGCCACTTTCTCATGAATGACAAGTGAATCAACACTCATCATGAGAATAACTCACCTAGCATGGAAGATATTGACAACCCCTAGTCGCTATATGAGCGATTCGGGCATACAAAACAGATTATTATTTGAAGGTTTAGAGTTTGGCACATGCAAATTTACTTGGAATGGCAGGTAAATACCACATATAGGTAGGTATGGTGGACTCATATGGAACAACTTTGGGTTTATGGAAGTGGATGCACAAGTAGTATTCCCGCTTAGTACAAGTGAAGGCTAGCAAAAGATTGAGGAGCAACCAACTAGAGAGCGACAATGGTCATAAACATGCATTGAGATTAACCAACATTGAGTGCAAGCATGAGTAGGATATAAATCACCATGAACATAAATATCGTGAAGGCTATGTTGATTATGTTTCAACTACATTCATGAACATGTGCCAAATCAAGCCACTCGAATCATTCAAAGGAGGATACCATCCTATCATACTACATCACAACCATTTTAAAAGCATGTTGGCACACAAGACAAACCATTATAAACTCCCAGATAATTAAGCATGGCATGAGTAACTATCATATCTAGTTGTCATTGTAAACATGTTTCATTCATAAATGGGCTGAATCAAGAATGATGAACTAATCATATATACAAAAACAAAAATAGGTCGAGTTCATAACTGCAATTTCCTCATCTCAATCATTTCATCAAATATCATCATTATTGCCTTTCACTTGCATAACCGAACAGTGTGAATAATAATAAGAGTGCACGTGCATTGGACTAAGCTGGAATCTGCAAACATTTATTCAAAGGATAAGACAAGGTAATATGGGCTCTTTGTTAGATCAACAATAATTCATATGAGAGCCACTCAACATTTTCATCGTGGTCTCCTCACGTCCCAAAGAAAAAATAAAAGAATTTCAAAGAACACACTGAAATATTTTTGGAGTTTTTGTTTTTCTAAAGAAAGTAAAACAAGAACGAGAAAAACTATTTACACGGGAAAGCTCCAACAACCAAAAGAAGAAAGAGAAATATTTTTGGGTTTTCTTTTAATACTACTACTAAATTAAACTAGAAAGAAAAACTAAAAAGAATCAAGAACTGATTTTTTTTGGATTTTCTCAAAATTTTCAAACACACGAGATGAAAGCGAGAAAAGGAAATAAACTAGCATGGATAATACAATGAAAAAGTATGAACACCGATAACTGGAATGAGTGTGTGAACATGAATGTAATGTCGGTGAGAGATACATACTCCCCCAAGCTTAGGATTTGGGCCTAAGTGGTCTAGGGCCACGGCTCAAAGTAACCCTCTCATCGATACTCTGGAGGGTCCTGAGGGTTCCAATGGTTGGCGAGCTCATGTGGCTCCCACTGAAAACAGGCTCCTGATATGGATCAGGAACTGGCACTGGCTCAGGTGCTGGGGGTTGTGAAAGACCCCAAAATAGGTAAATATCCCCGGGCATAGTAGTGTACCTGCCTAAATAAATATCAAACAAACAAGAAGCAGGCAAAGCAATAGTCTCACAAGTACCCTGACTAAATACTAAGTTGTAGAGGAGTTTCATTTCCTTGTCCTTCTTAATAAAATCATGCACTACCATATTGTTATAGTCTAAGTATCTAGTAGGTAGCAGCATCTCCTCCTCATCATCATGCCTAATGGGTATCTCAAAATGTTTAGCTAGGCGAGAAGCATAGATACCTTCGGAAATAGGACCCCTCGAACGGTTTAAGCTTAACTGTCGAGCAACCATAGCGCCCAAACTAAAAGTTCTATCGATATATAGAGCTTGGCGTAAAATGGTAAGGTCAGGGGCACTAAGGCCTCCACTCTCCACTCTCCCCACGACCAATCAAACATCTCCCTGCAAATAACGAGTAGTAGCATAAAACAGGAAAATGTAAGCTAGCCACTCTCGCTTCCGACACCCCTCTCTCTTCCCCTACGGTAACTTCATCAATAAAATCTTCCACATCTCTAGGACGTGGTTCACTGATGCTGCCCTCATAAGGTAATTTGCAAACATTGCAAAAATCATAAAGAGTCATTTTCTTAGGCACATCATATAAGAGAAATTCTACCATAGGTGGATCTTCCCTATAACGAAAGTGAAAATTTTGCATGAAGGTATTAGTGAGTAGGAGGTATTGGTCACACTTATCGTGGAGGAAGTCAGTGATGCCTACATTCTCTGCCAAATAATAAAAATCATCATAAATTTCTACCGCCCCTAAGAATACATCGCTTGGCCATTCACACAGCCGAACCTCCGCGGTGCGAGGAAGGTTGTACTTGGTCTTCTTCTTCTCCTCATTCTCATTTTCTTTAGAACCCTGGCTTGAAGAGGCTCTCAACCATCTCTTCATCATTTCTTTTCTCTAAAAATTTCTGAAATTTTTAGTGACTCAAAATAAAAGTGAACCAAGCTCAACAAAATTGATAGCAACTACTCCTACAAGTGCCTAGAGGCTATATCATGCATCAAAACTACTTTGGACCATATAATATTGACATGCAAGCTCAAGAACAAGGTCACCACAACAGCAAAAATTGGCAATATATAAAGCACTAGAACAAAAACTAATTGGACCATTGGAGGAGTCACATACCTGGAGGAAGATGAAGTGAATGGGTGCTGGAATAAGTGGAGGGCACCCACATGGAACCCACAAGCCACCAAGGCACGCCCAGGGGGGTGGGTGTGCCCACATGCCTTGTGGCCCACTGGTGCAACCCCCTGGTGTGTTCTTAGTGCCAAAAATTCTCAAACATTCTATAAAAATCATACTAAATTTTCAGGGCATTTGGAGAACTTTTATTTTCGGGACATTTTCTTGTTGCACGGATAATTTAGAAAATAGGCGAATAATAGCATTTTTGCTTTATTTAATCAAAATAACATAAAGTAAAAGGTGGGTACAGAAAGTTGTGCTTTCTAAATTCATCCATCTCATGCTCATCAAAAGGAATCCATTAACAAGGTTGATCAAGTCTTATTAACAAACCTCTTTCTAATAACAGGAAACCGAAGAGTTTTCGAATAATACTAGGTTACCTCAACGGAGATATGCATGTCCCCAACAATGAGAATATCATATTTCTTTTTGACAGAAGGAAGAGGGAATTCAAAACCTCCAATAGCAATAGTTATGAAATTTCCAATAGAATTGATACTATGAACTTGAGATTGTTTCTTTGAAAAGTGTACCGTATGCTCATTGCCATTAACATGAAAAGTGACATTGCCTTTGTTGCAATCAATAACAGCCCCTGTAGTATTCAAAAAGGGTCTACCAAGGATGATTGACATGCTGTCGTCCTCGGCAATATCAAGAATAACAAAGTCTGTTAAGATAGTAAGGTTTGCAACCACAACATGCACATCCTCACAAATACCGATGGGTATAGCAGTTGATTTGTTAGCCATTTGCAAAGAGATTTCAGCAGGTGTCGACTTATTCAAATCAAGTCTACAATATAAAGAGAAAGGCATAACACTGACACCGGCTCCCAAATCACATAAAGCAGTTTTAAAATAGTTTTTTTAATGGAGCATGGTATAGTTGGTATTCCTGGATCTCCTAATTTCTTTGGTATTCCACCCTTAAAAGTATAATTAGCAAGCATGGTGGAAGTTTCAGCTTCCGGTATCTTTCTTTTATTAGTAACAATATCTTTCATATACTTAGCATAAGGAGACATTTTAAGAATATCAGTCAAACGCATACGCAAAAAGACAGGTCTAAGCATTTCAACAAAGCGCTCAAAATCCTCATCATCCTTTTTCTTGGATGGCTTAGGAGGAAAGGTCATGGGTTTCTGAACCCATGGTTCTCTTTCTTTACCATGCTTCCTAGCAACAAAGTCTCTCTTATCATAATGTTAATTCTTAGGTTGTGGGTTATCAAGATCAACAGTAGGTTCAATCTCCACATCATTATGATTGCTAGGTTGAGCATCAACCTGAACATCATCATTAACTTTAGCACTAGGTTCATGTTCATCACCTGATTGTGTCTCAGCATCAGAAATAGAAATATCATTCTGATTCTCGGGTTTGTCTATGGTAGGTTCACTAGAAGCATGCAAATCCCTATCATCATTCTTTTTCTTTTTATTACTAGAAGGACTAGGTGTATCAGTATTAATTCTCTGAGAATCTTGCTCAACTCTCTTAGGATGGCCCTCAGGATACAAAGGTTCCTTAGTTATTTTACCACCTCTAGTCATAACTCTAACAGCATGATCATTGTTTTTACTATTCATTTGATTCAACAAATCATTTTGTGGCTTAAGTACTTGTTCTACTTGAGTTTTTACCATCGAAGCATGTTTACTAATAAGATTAAGATCGTTAAGAGTTCTACACATATAATCACCCAAGCGTTCAAGCGTATAAGCATTACGTTTCAATTGTCTACTAACATTTGCATTGAAGTTTTCTTGTTTAACAATAACGTTATAAAATTCGTCCAAGCATTGACTAGCAGACTTATTATAAGGAATATCACCTTCATCAAATCTATAGAGGTAATTTACCTCCACTACCTGTGTTGGGGCATTAAGACCATGTATTTCTTCAATAGGTGGTAAATTCTTAACATCTTCAGCTTTAATACCTTTTTCTTTCATTAATTTTTTGCCTCCTGCATATCTTCAAGAATGAGAAATAGAATACCTCTTTTTTTCGTAGTTGGCTTAGGAGGTGATTCCGGAAGAGTCCAATCATTATCATTACTCAATATATTATTCTATAGCACTTCGGCTTGCTCAATAGTTCGTTCCCTGAAAACATAGCTAGCACAACTATTTAGGTGGTCCCTCGAAGCATCGGTTAGTCCATTATAAAAGATATCAAGTATTTTATTTTTCCTAAGAGGATTATCAAGCGAAGCATTAAATAATTGGAGAATCGTCCCCCAAGCTTGTGGGTGACTCTCTTCTTCAATTTGCACAAAGTTAAATATTTCCTGTAAGGCAGCTTGTTTCTTATGAGCAGGGAAATATTTTTCAGAGAAGTAATATACTATATCCTGGGGACTATGCACACAACCAGGAGCAAGAGAATTAAACCATAGCTTAGCATCACCCTTTAATGAGAAACGAAACAACTTAAGAATATAGTAATAGCGAATTTTTTCCTCATGAGCAAATAGGGTGGCTATATCATTCAATTTAGTAACATGTGCCACAACAGTTTCAGTTTCATAACCATGGAAAGGATCAGATTCAACCAAAGTAATTAACTCAGGATGGACAAAGAATTCATAATCCTTATCTGTAACAAATATAGGTGAAGTAGCAAACTTAGGCTCATATTGCATTCTAGCATTCAAAGATTTTTCTTCCAGCTTAGCTAACAGTTTCATAAGATCATCTCTATCATTGCAAGCAAAAAAGTCTCTAGCTGTTTCTTCATCCATAATATAACCCTCGAGAACCTTAGGCAATTCATATCTAGGGGGAGAATCATAACCTTCAGTTTCAATAATATCATCAGTTTCAGTAATTTCATTCACTCGAACCTTAGCAAGTTGTTAATCAAGAAATTTGCTTAGTGGCACAGTATTATCAAGTATAGCAGTAGTATCATCATAAGCATCATGCATAGTAGAAGTGGCATCGTCAATTACTTGCGACATATCAAAATTACTAGCAGGTGGTGGTGTCACAAGCTTACTCAAAACAGAAGGTGAGTCAAGTGCAGAGCTAGATTGCAGTTCCTTACCTCCCCTTGTAATAGAGGGATAGATCTTGGTTTTGGTATCTTTCAAATTCTTCATAGTGATCAATAGATAAAAATCCCAAGTGACTCAGAGAATAGAGTTATGCTCCCTGGCAAAGGCGCCAGAAAAAGGCCTTGATAGCCCACAAGTATAGGGGATAGCAACAATTTTCGAGGGTAGAGTATTCAACCCAAATTTATTGATTTGATACAAGGGGAGCCACAGAATATTCCCAAGTATTAGCAGCTGAGTTATCAATTCAACCACACCTGAAAGACTTAATATCTGCAGCAAAGTTTTTAGTAGCAAAGTAGTATGGAAGTAATGGTAACGGTAGCAAAAGTAACAGTAGCAGTTTTGTAGCAATTGTAACAGCAGCAACGGCAAAGTAGCATAGCAAAAATCAATATGTGAAATGCTCGTAGGCAATGGATCAGTGATGGATAATTATGTCGGATGGCATTCATCATGCAATAATTATAACCTAGGGTGACAAAGAACTAGCTCCAATTCATCAATATAATGTAGGCATGTATTCCGTATATAGTCATACGTGCTTATGGAAAAGAACTTGCATGCCATCTTTTGTCCTACCCTCCCTTGGCAGCGGGGTCCTAATGGAAACCAAGGGATATTAAGGCCTCCTTTTAATAGAGAACCGGAACAAAGCATTAGCACTTAGCGAATACATGAACTCCTCAAACTACAGTAATCACCGGAAAGAATCCAAATTATTGCCACCTTGGGGTATGCGAATCATAACTCATAATAGGTGTCTACAACTTGCAAGATAGGATCAAGAACACAAAATATTCATGAAAACATAATAGGTTCAGAAATGAATTCATGGTACTCAGGCCCTAGTGACAAGCATTAAGCATAGCAAAGTCATAGCAACATCAATCTCAGAACATAGTGGATACTAGGGATCAAACCCTAACAAAACTAACTCGATTACATGATAAATCTCATCCAACCCATCACCGTCCAACAAGTCTATGATGTAGGGCAGAACCCTAGGGGCAGATACCTACGAGGAACACGAAGAACGCAAGAAGGGGAATGATGGAAATCACGAGGGAACACAAGAGAAAACACTCAACCAACATGAATATGATCACACATGTGCTAGATCCAAGAACCACAAAGAGATACACGGTCCAAATCCAACAAAGGACGATACAAGTGGCGGTAGCTCATCTCCGAGAGGAGGTCTTGAATCCACAAGGGATCTTCCCGTAAAGGGGTCTTGAATCCATGGTGGATCTTCTCCGAAGAGGCCGCGGTCTCTCACGAGGAGGAGATCCGTACGGATGAGCAAAGCTCTATCTCAAATGAGCTAATCCTTTGCTTCCCCTCTCTAGGAGGAGGAGGAGGTCTATTTATAGTCTAAGTTCAAAAGAGGGGCGAAGTGGAGGCTACATGGGCTTCGGCCCGAGACTAGATGCAGCCAGGGTGCGGACGTCCGTGGGGCGCCGGTCGTCCGGAGGCTCGCGGGGTCCCGGACGTCGAGAGTTCTTCGAATGTCCGTAGATTCGGTTCTATGGTCGCTGGCATGATCGTCCGGAGGGGGACGGTCGTCCGGAGCCTGGGAGTCATCGGACATCCGGTCCTGGTCGGACGTCCGGCCACTGTAGCTTCTGCAGGCCTGTCTTCCTGGGGCTGTAGTGACCTCCAGGGGTCGGACATCCGGTCTGGGCCGGTCATCCGGATCCTGTAGCTTCCGAAGCAGCTCTTCTTCTTGATCCTTGTACTTGGCGTCCTCGCTAGCTCTTCCGTCGGTTTTGGTGGCTCCGTGGCTTTCCTCTAAGTAACTGATCATGCATAGCACACATGTTGGAGGTAGTAGCCATGTCTCACATGTATAAAGTGAAGGTTCGGAGAGGAGCGAGTTCACCTTGTGTCCAATGGCGTAAGTTCGAGGTCTCGTCATATGTCCTCTTGGGGTTTGGAGAGTAGTCGGAGTGTACATGGGGATGAACGTGGGATGCTCCGCATCATCTCCGCCCCCCCCCCCTTGGGAAAGATCTGACCTCGGATCGTGATCCTCATCACCATGGAAACGGTTGTCGTGGACGGACTTATAGCTGGACGGAGTTGAAGACATGGCACAATCCAAGTAGTCCAAGGTGTCGCCGGAGTGATAGACATGCAAAAAGAGCAAACACAAGCGACACTCGGAAATACAATGGTTAGTGCACACAAAATGTCCATCATGTAAGAATGAGTCCGTTGGGCAAGATTGTACATGACAAAGCGCATGAAGCTTATCAAGATGATCTAGAATGATATGCAAAGCATTCATGGGAGGAAATGCAATCATTGTGCACATAAATGTGTTGTGAATATGATCAATGCAACCACGGTGCAAAATGATGTCATAGTGAGACGGTTTATTAATAGCATGAATATGGCAATGGATGCTCAACATGTGTATGTAATCATGCAATTGATGGTAGGCAATGTGATCATTATGTATGAATATGCCATCAAGGAAGATCACAACAAATTTGCTAAGGAAATGCACAAGATCATATATCATGGATGACATGGGAATACAAGATGCAACAAGGCAATCATAATGTGAGTCAATCCATGCATAGGGTGCAAACTTGGGGTAAGTATGATAAGTCCATCGAGCATGACATGTGTGAGCACAATCAACAAAAGTGGAGGTGGTGGTATACCAATGCTCGATGTTGGGGCATGAGTGGAGGTTCAAAGGTGCATCCAATAAGTGCGAGCGCTCCTCAATGTGAAGGTCCATAGAGCCAATCTCCAATGTCGCTCCTCCATCCAATAGATGTAACATGTAGACAACAAGAAGGAAACAACAATGAAAGAGTGACCCATCCAATATGCGTATTTAAGGATGGCTCAAAGAGAAGGAGTTCACCTTTATGAGAATGTCGAAAATGTTGGTGTCGCTCATCGTGTACGCCTTCGCTTGACCATGTTGTCTCGTCATGGTACCGCCTTGTGAATCCTTCAAAACGAAAGAACATGACAAAAACTCATAAAAACAAATGAGGTTAGCGAAAGTGCAAAACCTATCATTTGTGTGGTAACATACCAAACAAGTGTATGCACCATGCTCATCATAAGAAAGGACAAGGGAGTATTGCATAGTATGGAGGCATATGATGCGGGAACAACCAAATACAATAGGTTCAAGTAAACAAGCATGCATCACAAGTAAGGTGTCAAAGTCTCCAAGATCAATAAGCATAGTATGGTTGCACTCAATACAAGTGGATATGAAAGAGGCAACTAATGGACACAAGAGACAATGATCAAGATATATCATATGAGAGGCATGAACATATATGTCATCAACCCAAGAAAGCGAGTAAGAGTGGAACATGGGTGATGCAACCAAGCAAGCAATCATAGCAATCAAGTCAAGAAAGCTAGCAGTGCGAAGATGCAACATACTAGGAGGAATCATGGCAAGCATGTCATTGGTGCAAATAGTGTGCATAAATAATTCACATGACATAGCACAAGCATGAAAGCAAGATATGAGCAGAATATCATCAATGTATTGGCGAGAGACCATATGTAAATAGCAATGGGACATCATGACTCTCCCAACAAAACAAGCATCAATAACATGGTGCACAAAGAAATCATGGCAATAGCAACAAGTATCTCCACCAAGCATGCAAATACACATAGAAGTAGCATAATGGTGAATCATGGGTAGATGCAAACAAGGGCCACAATTGCATGGCAAAGGCATAGAAGCAAGGATAACATGCAAAGTGAACATGGTAAAATGAGCATAAGGGGACAAATGGTAAATAGCCCATAGTCGTGTGAGAGCCAAGTAAAATAGAAGCGCGTAGTCCTTGCGCGAAGGGAACGGTGGTAAGGACAATTCACGTGATCCCAAAGCATCGCTGCTCTCAAGAGCTCGTTTCGTCAACTCTTGGGATTGAGAGGTTGACGAGTATATGTGAGTACCTACACAAAACAAAGGCAAAGGAAAAATTGTGTGTGCGTGGTAATATGTACACATCATCCATCATGATGCGCACGTGCATGTGTCGGTTAGCACAAAATATCCAATGCTCAAATAAATGAGATGCGTGATATAGAAACATGTCATCCATCATGATGGGTTTATTGTTATGTATTTCATAATGGATACTCAAAGGATGTAATGCATCATGAGAAATATCTAGAGCATTGTTATTCATTGATGAGGACATCAATACTATTGTTACACCCACAGCCCCTACTGCTACATATATTGGACCAATTACTAGAGCTCGCGCACGCCAATTAAATTATCAGGTACTTTCGTTTCTTGGTAATGATTCTAATGTTCATGAGAATATGATGCTGCCTAAATTGGATACATTTGTTTTGCTTACAAATGAAGGGCCTAGCTTGGAGAAGGATGAACATTGGAGCAAGAACAAGCATGGAGATGATGGCATGCGCAAGGGGAACAAGAACAGAGTTACAAGTGATGATTTGAAGACTTTGAAGCCACCATAATGGGTGCATGAAGCCTTGGACGAAATATACAAGATGCCACTTCATAAATTTCGTCCTGAGGCTATTTTAGGGGTTGCGTGACCTTATTATTGGGCCAGGCCCATGTAATTTCGAAATACATAAGTATAGGCTATTTTTAGAGTCCGTATGTGTGGGGAAACAAGAGATAGGGTTGATTTCGGACCCCTCCACCAAGGGCCACGAAATCCCCCCCCCCCTCTTCCTCCGTATATACAGCCCTTAGGGCACCGTTTAGACTTTGGGTTTTGTTTAGATTAAAGTTCGCCATAGCTGCAACTTCGCGTACTCCGTTTGTGTTCAACGAGCAAACAAAGGCGTCACAGAACCCCACCTTGATCAATAAAGCTTTCCTCTTATATTCGCAATATCCAGATTGTAATCTTAGTTTCTTGCTTGTTCTTCGTTTGCCTATAGGAAACAGACCTTCGTGGTCAGGTTGATCATGCTCCGGCGTGGTCAATAACCTCTCGGAGTTGGTTTAGCGATTGCTAAGGTGCGACGTCCTCGCACGCTCGTAGTCGGATCGTCAAAGTCGACTTCCTCCGAAATGATAGCCACCATCTCATCGAAAGACGGGACACCTTTGCCCCTATCAAGTGGTATCAGATTTTCAGGTTGCTCGGTGAGATTTTACAGTTTTTCGTAGTTTAGATCGAGTCTTTTATTCATACCTATAGTCCACGAAAAAGCCAAAAATAACTAGGGTTAGTTCATCCTATCCGAACCAATCTGAGCCTTTGCATAATCTCTTCCGTATTTGCTTTGTTGAATTTGCGGTTGCATCGTCGTGTGAAGTTGCTGGTCTTAGCGTCTAGTTTCCCTTAGAGTTTCGAGTTCTGTTCACAAGTTGTCACGCCGCCGCCGCACCATCGTCATCACTCCTGCCATCTACCACCACCGCTGATCCGCCACCGCTCTGAATCCATATCCATATACCACCACCAATCCGTATCCATATACCACCACCGATCCGTATCCATACACCACCACCGCTACCATATACCACCAAAGCTGCCATATCCTACCACCATATATCCACCACCAATCCGAGTTACTTTCATATTAGGTTTGTTTTCGAGAACCGTCTAATTTCCGATTCGTGTTTCCTTGCTTGAGTAGGTTTCAAAAAAAAAAAAGAGTCCGGAAACCACCCTCCGTTAGGCCCAAAATTTTCCAAAAACGCACTTGACAAAAAAAATCTGGCTATCCTATTTTTAGGTGCTTCCAAGCATATTGAGACAGTCGCCGTTATAGAAAGTGTTTTTTGACCCGTTTCCAGTTTTAGTGTCCGGACAGTCGAAAAAAAATGGTTGAAAAAATTTCGTGCCTATCCTGTCAGTTTGACCTGGGAAGAGTTTTGAGACACTCGCCATTATAGTGATTTTTTGCAAAAAAAAGGAGCGCAAAAAAGAGGAGCGCAAAAAAAAAAACAGAGCGAAAAAAATTTCCAGAGAGTGCTTTTCCCTTGTTTACGTGCAGCGTCGTGATTTTGTTAGTGTTCTAGGCTCACGTCTCTAGCACGGTCTAGCCTAGGACCAGCACAGTACCATCGTTGAGCGTTTATTCAACTTTGCATATCTGAATTGATTATTGCTGACCCTTTTGCTACCATATTATATGCCTTCCCAGCTCCACATACAACTATGTCGTGCGTTTGACTCTCCCTGGTAATCGCTCTATCCAAGCTTTGAGAGGTTTGACTACAACGGTTGCCGATCGCCGCTTCTGCTGAGTAAGAACTGGTAAGAATTTGAGTTTTGCTTGACGTATTTGTGACACCCACCACCACCACTTGTTAGTAGTCTGTAGGATCATATTCTTGTGTGTTTCTATTGCTGCTAACCATGCCAGGATCACAAGCCGACGAGATTGACTGGGAGAACTTAACGAACAAGGAGCTTCATGATAAGTTTCAGCAAATATGACTGAACAGGTGCAAGATGTGCTGAACAATTTTGAAGAGGCCATGGAGAAGATCACTGGCCTTGAGAAGACATTCGAAACAAAGCTCGATAACAGATTTAATGAATTGCTTGCACGTCTTCCACCACTAGCTGCACCTGCCGCACCTCTGCAACAACAACAACTACTACCTCCACGTCGTGAAACAGCCCTCCGCCGAGTGAGTCGTGTCCTTCTTCAGCCTGGCCAAACTGTTGGTGCTGCTGTTGATACTTCTGTGGCTCCTGCTGCTGGTGCGGAGGATGATTATGCGGGAGATTACGAGGATGAGGTTGATCAAAATCAGAACTACGTGCAAACACCAGCACCACAACCACCAGGTGATCCACATGCAAATAATCACAATGATAGGGCTCTCCCTCAGGTACGAGATCATGACCATCTTCCTAAACTGAAATTGAATATTCCACCATTTGAGGGTAGATATGTTCCTGATATATATCTTACTTGGGAGTTAGAAACTGAACAACGATTTACATGTTTACAATATCCTGAGGAGAGACGTGTTCCTGCTGTTGTTTGTGCTTTCACTAGCTTTGCATGTGTTTGGTGGTCTGAACATTGTAGATTATATCCTATTCTAGCTACTTGGGCTGCTTTGAAAACTGCTATGCATACTCGTTGGGTTCCACAATATTATCAACGTGAATTAATTCAAAAATTGCGGCGTTTAAGACAAGGAAAAAATTCTGTAGAAGAATATTATCAGGAATTACAAACTGGCATGATTAGATGTGGTATTGTTGAGGAGAATGAAGCTATGCTTGCAAACTTATGGTTGGATTAAATAGAGAGATTCAGACCATTCTAGAGTATAAGGAGTATACTAATATCACTCGTTTATTCCATCTTGATTGTAAATCTGAACGTGAAGTGCAGGATCGACACGCATTGGCGCGAACTAACTTTTCTGCAGGTCGACCTTCATCATGGACACTGTCGGTGTCAAAACCGGCGGATCTCGGGTAGGGGGTTCCGAACTGTGCGTCTAGGCGGATGGTAATAGGAGACAAGGGACACGATGTTTTTACCCAGGTTCGGGCCCTCTCGATGGAGGTAAAACCCTACTCCTGCTTGATTAATATTGATGATATGGGTAGTACAAGAGTAGATCTACCACGAGATCAGAGAGGCTAAACCCTAGAAGCTAGCCTATGGTATATGGTATGATTGTTGTTCGTCCTACGTACTAAAACCCTCTGGTTTATATAGGCACCAAAGAGGGTTAGGGTTACACAGAGTCGGTTACAATGGTAGGAGATCTACACATCCGTATCGCCAAGCTTGCCTTCCACGCCAAGGAAAGTCCCATCCGGACACGGGACAAAGTCGTCAATCTTGTTTCTTCATAGTCTAGGAGTCCGGCCAAAGGTGATAGTTCGGCTATCTGGACACCCCCTATAATCCGGGACTCCCTCAGTAGCCCCCGAACCAGGCTTCAATGGCAATGAGTCCGGCGCGTAGATTGTCTTCGGCATTGCAAGGCGAGTTCTTCTCCAAATCCTGTGTACCTGTTGAATAGCGTCCGGCTTCCTGTGAATATTGCGCTCCTCGGCTTCCATGCCAATAATGGCCATCCTCCACGTGTTGAACGAATGCGAAAAGCCAGGGTATTTTTACATTTACCCCCCTAGCTGCGCAAATGAGCTGCCTATAAAAGAGACGAGGATCTAGATCCGAATCACACCATCCTCCCTTCGCGAGCATTCATTAGAGCGCATCTGGCAGAAATCCATTCCATCATGGACAGTCGACGCGGCTCCTCCTCTCGCCCTCCCAGCCCTCGGCCTGGAGATTGGGAGAGATGCTCCGTCCCGTACGGCGAGTTAGTGACGCTCCAAACCAAGGGATTTCTTCTCCCAGCCTTCATGGTTTCGGTTCGAGCTGGACTCACCACCTATAAGGGCGGAAAGCAAGAGGAGAGCGTCCCCAGCCCCTCCAAAGGAGAGCGGGTATGCCTTGTCTCTTATTTGATAAGAGGGCTCGGATTTTCAATTCATCCGTTTCTCCGGGGGCTTCTGGAGTACTACGGCCTCCAGTTGCACAACCTTACGCCTGCGTCCATTTTGCATATTGCGGGCTTCGTGGCCCTTTGCGAGCTGTTTTTGGGCATCGAGGCTCATTTTGCGCTGTGGAAGAAGCTGTTCTGCCTTGTGCCCCGTTCTCAAGAGGGGTCAATATATCAAGTGGGCGGAGCCGAACTATGGCGCATCGCCGGGACCGGATATCTATCCGGAACCCCGAAGAAGGCGTCCGAAGACTGGCCTTCAGAATGGTTTGGCCTTCAGACTGGCGCATCGAGGCTCATTTTGCACTGTGGAAGAAGCTGTTCTGCCTTGTGCCCCGTTCTCAAGAGGGGTCAATATATCAAGTGGGCGGAGCCGAACTATGGCGCATCGCGGGACCGGATATCTATCCGGAACCCCGAAGAAGGCGTCCGAAGACTGGCCTTCAGAATGGTTTTATATAGAAGATGTCCCCCTGCCGGACCCTGTTCGGATCGGCCTCCCTAAGTTCAATAACGCTCCTTTGAAGAAACGCCTAAGCTGGCGTCCACGGAGCCCTCAGAAGGAAAATGACAGAGACGTCCTTTATCTGATGAGCCGAATAAGGTTGTTAGCTCATTCCGGACTGACCATGATCGGGGTCATGGCCACATGCATTATCCGGGGGGTGCAACTGCTCCAGTATAGAGGCCACCCCATGTGGGATTTCAACGGGGAGGATGATGCCACCCGCTGCGGCCGTAAGGGGCCGGGATCGGTCGCCGATCTGATGAAGATCTTGTCCGCATTGTACAAGGGAGAAGAGGAGGAATTTCTCCGCGTCAATCCACAGGACAGATTTTCTATGTACAATCCTCCAAGCTGGGTAAGCGGACATTTATTTTTGTCTATCCGATCCATACTCCCACAGTCAAGTATCTCATTTTGTGATTTCGGCGCAGGAACTACGCCGGGCCGTAAAGGACATAAACAGCCCGCCTCCACAACCCGAGGATCCGGAATGGTTCCTCGGTCCGACCTCCCAAGAGGATCTGGACATATCGGTGGAGTTGATTGATGGGGTATTTCACCAACTGAGCATCGATAATGCCTTGGTCGCCATTACGGCCGATTACCTCGGAATACTTCCAGCCTCGCAGGTAACTGAGACCGAAGTCCCAATACTTTGAAAATGACCCATCCGTTCTTATTTTTGATCACCGTATACCAATGGTGTTTCGCAGGGGAAGTCCTTGAGGCAGAAGGCCGAGCCTGCGACGGCTAGTCAACAAGGGACAGCAAGGCCCAACAGGCTGAAAAGAAGTGCAGTCCAGATTGAAACGCCGGTGCAACGGTATGGCGTGTCATCTTACTCCTAGGTTTTATTCCCGGGAGGCATACTAATGCTCGTGCTTTTTCAGGAAGAAGAGCGCTCGTCGGACTGTATCCGGAGAGGTTGCCAATCAATCCTCCGCTCGCCAGGCTCCAAAGCCAGGTCCAAAAGCGGAGGCGAACACGAGGCGTGCGTCGGATGCTCCTCCGACAGAAGATGCCGACAGGTTATCTGCCACCAATTCCGAGGTGGAGAGTGCCATGAATCACAGGCGTCGCCGGACAGTTCTTCGCGACGCATGTTTCTCCCCAGAGGCATTGGATGCCTTCAATTTGGGAGATGCGCACCTCCGTGCCGCTCAAAATGGTCTAGCCAAAGCCACGGAGCAGTATGTAAAAGACATACGGGTGAGAAAATTTGACAGTTATATATGCCAGTAGCCCCCGAGACTTGAAATAGTTAGAATAACTGATTTAAGGATCATTTATTGTGCAGGATCTTACAGAAAAGAATACCCAACTGTCCCAGGAGCTGGAGGAGTGCAAAGCCCAACTTGAGGCCACGCTAGCCGCAGCGGGGGAAGCCAAAGAGACCCCCTATGGTAATATATGCTTCAAAAGATAAGTAATTTGTGAAGTGCGGCATGTGTATAAGTCTGACAATAATATTGCAGATGGCGCCGGGATAGATCCGGATAGGCAACAGCTCATGTGCCGGTTAAAGGCCAGCGAGAATGTGCTTACAAGGGTGAGGCAAGAGAAAATAATCTCCAGGATGCCAACACCCAGCTGAGTGAGGAACTAAAGGATGTTCGTGCCCAGCTTTTTGACTCCGTTAAGGAGAATCGGCCGCTTCGACGCGGCATTTTTAGTAAGTTCTTGAACGAACTTTGAAAAAGAGTTCGGCGAGGAAGTCGACTAACAGAGTTATGTCTCTAGGTATGCTCACAGGCCGTCCTGCAGAGGAAATGCCCGGTTCTACGGGTGACATTCTTCCCGAGCTCTTGCAACTGCGCGAATGAGTTCGGCAAGTGATGAAAGGCGTCGCCAGGCCTTGTGGCCATCTGTCTCCCTGCCCGAAGGCCTTGGAGAGCTTGCAGAGAGGCTTCAGGGAGCGTGGCCGCGTTTCCTCTTATGGAAGATATCGGCCTACCGTCAAGGCGCCAGGGAGGCCTGGGCCATGGTGAAGACGCGGTACATGAAGGCTGACCCAAACCACATGGCTGAGGTCGGACCTGTGGGGCCCGATGGGAAGGAGATCCCTGTGAGCTTACTGTACGGCTAAGTAGAATTGGCCGCAAAGTATTCCCAACAGGACTGTAAACTAGACAACCTGTTGGATGGCATTGAAGAGGAATATGCCCAGTCAAGTTGACTATGTAATTTAAGATGACATGTAAAATGCCTTCTAGCCGGATTGTAGATCGTTTGTCATGGCGAACCTTTTCACTTCAACCTCAGGACCCGATAGTCCGGAGTGTGTCCGAATACCCTCATGGTTATGGAAGAACCGGGGCATGCGTGGAGACCAGGCGTAGGGGTCATTAGTGCTTTATCAGACAAGTGCCCAACTAGTTATGTTATATTACATGGTTAGTAAGAAACATCTTCCAGGGAGAATAGTTCCGTTAGGGGTTCCTTTCCCTGGGAGGCATGCCCTAAAGTGCATGTCCGGACTGCGAAAAATGCAGAAAAACATCTGGGGGCAGATAAATAAATAAATGAGAAATCATCTTTTAGTTCACCGACCGAATATTCCCTTAAGAACGCTAGCTTTCGGCTTCACCCAGTCTGAGGTACACATCCGGCTGACCCGGCAGTAACAATCACAGAGGTGCTCCCTTTACCACCTAGCCGAACAATCGGGAACGTAGGGGTAAGCACAGGAGCCAGGCAACCTAGCTTGGCCAAAACTTAAGTCATATCGATACATATAATGGTGAATAAAAGGTACATGCGGAAGTGTGAGACATGTGTTGGGCATGAAGCCCGTATAAATAAGCTTTTGTTAAAGAAGCCCCCAGGTATAATGAGCGCGGATAGCGCATCAAGTGTGTGCGGACAATGTGCAAACAAGCTTTTAAAGGCTGTAATAGAAAAGGAGGGAGAAGGAGAGAAACAGAAGACAGCTAATATGTAAAATATAGACGGAGGAAGGAGACGAACTCAGAATCCGGCGCTAGGCGTAGAATCTTCGGGGACGGGCTGCGTTCCATGGGTTCGGCTTGAGTCGGTTATCCGATGCATCTCGCAGTCGGTACGCTCCACCGGTCAGGACTTGGTCGATGATAAAGGGACCTTCCCATTTGGGCTTGAGTTTGTCCTTTTTCTTGTCCGGCAGGCGTAGAACTAACTCGCCAACATTGTAAGTTTTGGCATGTACTTCTCTGCTTTGATATCTTCGAGCTTGCTGTTGATCGAATGCGGAACGGGCTTTTGCCACGTCACACTCCTCCTCCAATTCGTCCAAACTGTCCTGCCGATCGAGCTCGGCTTCTCTTTCTTCGTACATGCGCACGCGAGGTGAGTCATGAATTATGTCACAGGGCAGAACTGCCTCTGCGCTGTATACCATAAAGAATGGTGTAAATCCGGTGGTGCGATTCGGAGTGGTCCGCAGCCCCCAGAGTACGGAGTCGAGCTCCTCTACTTAGTGCGTGTTAGTTTCCTTGAGGGACCGCACTAATCTGGGTTTGATGCCGCTCATGATTAGACCATTTGCTCGCTCGACTTGACCGTTAGTTTGAGGACGATAGACTGAAGCATAGTCGAGCTTGATGCCCATGCTTTTGCACCAGAGTTTGACCTCGTCGGCCGTAAAGTTCGTGCCGTTATCGGTGATGATGCTATGGGGGACACTGTAACGGTGTACGACCCCTGATATGAAGTCTATCACCGGTCCGGATTCGGCCGTCTTAACAGGTTTGGCCTCTATCCATTTGGTGAATTTATCCACCATGACCAGTACGTATTTTTGCTTGTGGGTTCCTCCTTTAAGGGGTCCAACCATGTCAAGCCCCCAGACCGCGAAGGACCAGGTTATGGGCATAGTTTTGAGGGCGGTGGGTGGCATGTGGCTTTGATTAGCAAAGAGCTGGCAACCAACACATCGTTGGACTAAGTCCTGAGCATCTGCCCGGGCCGTCGGCCAATAAAATCCTGTACGGAAGGCCTTGCCTACAAGGGCCCGGGCTGTGGCATTGTGCCCGCCGAGTCCGGCATGAATTTCAGCCAGAAGATTCCGCCCTTCCTCTTCGGAGATACACCTTTGAAGGACTCCAGTTGTGCTTTTCTTGTAAAGCTCTCCCTCATGGACCTTATAGGCTTTAGATCGCCGCACTATGCAGCGGGCCTCGTTTTGGTCTTCGGGAAAGTTCCTGCCTGGTTAGGTAGGCTAGGAATGGTTCCGTCCACGGGGCAATGACTGCCATTATTACATGGGCTGAGGATGTTACTTCGTTGGCAGAACCGCCAATTGTGTCAGAATGTTCGGTGTCGGGCAGTGCAGTTGGGTCCGGGTTGTTATTTCCGGATTCCCCCTCCCATAGTACAGATGGCTTGAACAGCCTCTCTAGGAAGATGTTGGGAGGGACGGCATCGCGCTTTGCGCCAATGCATGCCAATACGTCTGCTGCCTGGTTGTTGTCCCGGGCTATATGGTGAAATTCGAGCCCCTCAAACCGAGCTGACATTTTTAGGACAGCGTTGCGATAAGCTGCCATTTTCGGATCCTTGGCATCGAAGTCTCCATTTATTTGGGATATCGCGAGGTTCGAATCCCCGTGCACCTCTAGGCGTTGAATGCTCATGGAGACTGCCATCCGGAGGCCATGTAGAAGGGCCTCATATTTGGCTGCGTTGTTGGAGTCCGTACATTATCTGGAGTACATATTGAACCGTATCTCCGGTTGGGGACGTTAGAACGACGCCAGCCCCCAGACCAGCCAACATTTTGGAGCCGTCGAAGTGCATTATCCAGTTGGAATATGCGCAGTACTCTTTAGGGAGTTCGGCTTCAGTCCATTCGGCGACGAAGTCGGCCAAAACTTGCGACTTAATAGCTCGTGGTGGCTTATAGGTTATGTCGAACGGGAGGAGCTCAATGGCCCATTTGGCAATCCGGCCCGTCGCGTTGCGGTTGTTTATAATATCATTAAGAGGTACTTCGGAGGCTACTATTATCGAACACTCTTGAAAGAAGTGTCGCAGCTTCCGGGATGCCATGAACACCGCGTACACTATCTTTTGATAATGCGGGTACCGTGACTTGCATGGAGTTAGGATAGTGGACACGTAGTAAACTGGTTTTTGAAGGGGGAACTTGTGTCCGTCCGTTTCTCGTTCGACAACGAGTACCACGCTTACAACTTGATGAGTTGCCGCGATATATAATAGCATTGGTTCGCCCATGTTGGGTGCGGCCAGGACCGGGTTTGTTGCCAATATGGCTTTTATTTCTTTGAGTCCGGCCGTGGCGGCATCCGTCCACTCGAAGTGTTCGGTGTGTCGGAGGAGGCGATAAAGGGGTAATGCCTTTTCTCCAAAACGGGAGATAAAGCGGCTTAGAGCCGCCACGCATCCAGTCAATTTTTGTATTTGTTTGAGGTCCTTTGGGATATCCAATTGTGACAGAGCTCGGATCTTGGCTGGGTTTGCTTCAATTCCTCTGCTGGATACAATGAAGCCCAAGAGCTTTCCGGCTAGTACGCCGAAAACACATTTTTCCGGGTTGAGCTTGATGTCATATGTTTGGAGATTATCGAATGTGAGCCTCAAGTCGTCTACTAGAGTTTCGACATGCTTGGTTTTAACGACCACATCGTCTATGTATGCCTCCACTGTTTTGCCGATCTGGTTTGGCAGACATGTCTGAATCATGCGTTGATATGTTGCGCCGGCGTTTTTGAGCCCGAAGGGCATTGTGTTGAAGCAAAATGGGCCATATATGGTGATGAATGTCGTTGTGGCTTGGTCGGGCTCTGCCATCTTAATTTGGCGGTAGCCGGAGTATGCGTCGTGGAAGCACAATGAATCGTGTCCCGCGGTAGCATCGATAATTTGATCGATGCGGGGGAGGGGGAAGGGATCCTTTGGGCAAGCCTTATTAAGGTCCTTGAAATCGACGCATAGGCGCCAGGATTTGTCCTTCTTTGGTACCATCACCAGGTTTGCTAGCCAGTCCGGTTGTTTTATATCTCTGATGAATCCGGCCTCCAATAGTTTGGCCAGCTCCTCTCCCATGGCCTGTCTCTTGGGTTCAGAGAAACGCCGAAGAGCCTGTTTGACTGGCTTGAATCCTTTTAGGATGTTTAGGTTGTGCTCGGCCAGCCGGCGTGGGATTCCTGGCATGTCTGAAGGGTTCCAGGCAAAAATGTCCTAGTTTTCGCGTAGTAATTCTCGTAGTGTGGCGTCTACATCAGGGTTTAATTGTTCCCCGACAGAGGGCGTTTTTGTAGGGTCCGTTGGATGGACTTGGAATTTGACTATTTCGTCCGCCGGTTTAAAGGAGGTGGACTTGGATGTCTTATCGAGTATCACATCATCCCTATTCACCGTGGAGCGCAGCGCAGTGAGTTCCTCGGCCGCTAGGGCTTCGGATAGTGCCTGAAGGGCCAGTGCGGCTGTCTTATTTTCAGTGTGGAGTGCTATGTCTGGGTCACTAGCAAGAGTGATGATTCCGTTGGGCCCGGGCATTTTGAGCTTCATGTACCCGTAATGGGGTATAGCTTGAAAAATTGTGAATGCCTCTCGCCCTAATAGAGTGTGATATCCGCTGCTGAACGAGGCCACTTGGAACGTGACCTCCTCGGACCTGTAATTATCCGGCGTGCCGAACACCACATCCAGTGTGATTTTTCCTGTACAGCATGCTTCCCGACTAGGGATTATTCCTCTAAAGGTTGTGCTGCTTCGCTCAATGCGGCTCCAGTCTATTTCCATTTTTCGGAGGGTTTCCTCGTAAATGAGGTTCAATCCGCTGCCACCGTCCATGAGTACCTTGGTAAGGCGAAAGCCGTCCATTATTGGACTGAGGACCAATGCGGCTGGTGCTCGGGCTGTTTGGAATTTAGGTTCGTCACTGGCATTAAAGGTAATAGCTGTGTCACTCCATGGGTTTATTGTTGCTACTTGGTAGACTTCGACAAGGCTGCGGAGTGTTCGTTTTCGCATATTATTTGATGCGAAAGTCTCGAAGACTGTTAATACCGAACTGGTATCTTTGGGCTGGTGCTCTGGAGTTAGAAGCTCTTTGCCACTTTTGGCCACCTACCGTAGTATCCAACATGCTCTAAGGCTATGAGTTGGAGTGGCGCCCTCTGTACTATGAATTTTGCAGGGTCCATTGAGCCATCCTTCCAGTACGGTTCCATGCCCTATAAAGGGTTTTTGCTTTTTGGTGTTTAACCCAGGTGCCTGGCGATAATGCACCATTTTATTTCGGACTCGGATTGTATTCAGGGCCGGATTGTCCCAAATTTTGATTTCGGTTTTCCAGGCGCTTTCCATCGCACAGTACTTTCGTACTATGGACACCAAGTCAGCGAAGCGTGTAATTTCACGACGACTTACGGCGTTGAGGATTCCCTTGTCCGTGCAATTATTGCAGAAGAATGAAATCGCGTCCTCCTCACGGCAGTCCTTTATCCTGTTCATAACCAGGAGGAATCTGGCCCAGTAATGGTGTACTGTTTCTGCGGGCTCTTGCCAGATTTGGGATAGATCGCTTATGTTTGGGTGGGCGGGTCTAATTAAATTCGGAACCCCGTCCAATTTAAGACTCAGGGCCAAGTAGTTTCCGAACTTAGAAGCTTGGGTTCTTGGATGTTGTCCAATGAATCTAGCCCGCTGCCTGACTTTAGGTTCAGGGCTTGAGCAACGTCTCCCCTCCGCGGGAATCCGGCATGGAGGGATCGGGAATCAGGACATAGCTAGTCCTTAAGATAGAAGAACGGTCGCCGTATTGTTCCTCTACCACAACAACGTGGTGGGTAACCTAGGGAGAGTTAATCTCTCTCAGATCGGGTTTAAGCCCAATCTGATCGTAGTCTGTGGTGACTCCCAGGGCGGCGATGTGATCCAAGAGCTCGTTTAAGGAAGAGAGCTCCATCGGATCTAACTACTCAGCGAGTTCCGAGTTAACGTGAAGATTGCTTTCGATGACCCGAGAAGTCATCATCGGCGCGGCGGCCGAACAGGCGGTCATAAGGAAACCGCCTAGCCGGAGAGTTTGGCCGATATCCAAAGCTCCTTTAGCAACAGTGTCGTCTTTAAAGACGGGATGAGGCATCCTTCCTGATGGCGACGGCACAGAGAAACTCTCAATGAAAGCACCAATGTCAGTGTCAAAACCGGCGGATCTCGGGAAGGGGGTCCCGAACTGTGCGTCTAGGCGGATGGTAACACGAGACAAGGGACACGATGTTTTTACCCAGGTTCGGGCCCTCTCGATGGAGGTAAAACCCTACTCCTGCTTGATTCATATTGATGATATGGGTAGTACAAGAGTAGATCTACCACGAGATCAGAGAGGCTAAACCCTAGAAGCTAGCCTATGGTACGATTGTTGTTCGTCCTACGAACTAAAACCCTCCGGTTTATATAGGCACCGAAGAGGGTTAGGGTTACACAGAGTAGGTTACAATGGTAGGAGATCTACACATCCGTATCGCCAAGCGTGCCTTCCACGCCAAGGAAAGTCCCATCCAGACACGGGACGAAGTCGTCAATCTTGTGTCTTCATAGTCCAGGAGTCCAGCCAAAGGTGATAGTTCGGCTATCCGGACACCCCCTAATCCGGGACTCCCTCAGACACCGCGTGCATCTTCTACTTCCACTGCACCAGCACCTCCATCAGGTGCCACCTACAGCCGCGATACAAGAAAGCAGGCACAACCACCACTATCTGCCAAGAGCGCACCTGTCGGGCCTGCACAGAGCTCTTCTTCTTCCATGGCATCAACAGGGCACACAAGTGATATTATTTGTCGTTGTTGTAAGGGAAGAGGTCATTATGCGAGAGAATGCAAATCTCAGCGTGTGATGATTGCTACTCAGGATGGTGAGTATGAGTCCGCTAGTGACAATGATGAGGAGACTTTGGCGCTTATTACAAGTGAAGAACACGGTGGAGTTGATTCTGATCACGAGACGCAATACATGGCTCCTGAAGACGCTGACAGGTATGAATGTTTAGTTGCTCAACGTGTTTTGAGTGTGCAGGTCACACAAGCTGAGCAAAATCAGAGGCACAATTTGTTCCATACAAAGGGAGTTGTGAAGGAACGTTCTGTGCGCATCATCATAGACAGAGGGAGCTGCAACAACTTGGCTACCATGGAGATGGTGGAGAAGCTATCTCTCACCACAAGACCACATCCACATCATTACTATATCCAATGGTTCAACAACAGCGGCAAGGTTAAGGTAACACGTACTGTTCGTGTGCATTTTAGTATCTCTACATATGCTGATTATGTTGATTGTGATGTGGTACTTATGCAAGCATGTTTCTTATTACTTGGTCGACCATGGCAATTTGATAAAAAATCAATACACCATGGTAGAAACAATCATTATACTCTTGTTCATAAGGATAAAAATGTTACTTTGCTTCCTATGACTCCTGATTCCATTCTGAAAGATGAAATTAATAGAGCTAATAAAGCAAAATAGGAGAAAAATAAGTGTGAAAATCAGATTGTGGCAAAAGAATTTGAGCAACAAATGAAGCCTAATAGTAAACCATCTAGTGTTGCTTCTGAAATTAAATTCAAAAGTGCATGTTTACTTGCCACTAAATCTGATATTGATGAGCTAGATTTCAGCAAATCTTTTTGCTATGCTTTTGCGTGCAAAGAGGCATTATTTTCATTTGAGGATGTGCCTTCCTCTTTGCCTCCTGCTGTCACTAACATTTTGCAGGAGTTCGCTGACATCTTTCCACAAGACGTGCCACCGGGATTACCTCCCATTCGAGGGATTGAACATCAGATTGACTTAATTCCCGGTGCATCATTACCCAACCGTGCACCATACCGTACCAATCCAGAGGAGACGAAGGAAATTATGCGTCAAGTATAGGAGCTGCTCGACAAAGGTTATATACGTGAATCCCTGATAGAGGCGAGGGTCCCGATCTTTCGATGAGATGATAACTATCGATTTGGTGGAGACGACTTTGATGATCCGACTACAAACGTGCACGACGTTGCGTCTTAGCAATCGCTAAACCAACTCCGAGAGGTTATTGACCACGCCGGAGCACAATCAACCTGACCACGAAGGTCTATTCCTGCAAGCAATCGAAGAACAAGCAAGAATATGATAAAAGCAATCTGAATATTGCGAGTATATATGAAGTATTGATAAAGGTGGGGATCCGTAAGCGGTCTTGGTCTGGTCGTTGGACACAAACGAAGTACACGAAGTTGCAATGGCTAACTTTTAACTAAACAAATCCCAAGGAAAAGCTACTAGATGGATCTACTTATATAGGAGCAAGGGGTGGCGGCCAAGGAGGTGGGAGGATGTCCCAAGGCAGCCTAAAACTAAATCTAGGTCGTACAAGGCCAATGGGCCCAAGTGGAGGTGATGTAACACCTTTGGACTTGTAGTTTGACTCGGATTCTGCTGCAGCATCAGATTGTTTCACAACTCAACGCTCCGGACGAATTTGAAGGTGATTCCAATTGGGTTGGAAAATGCACGAAATCTAGTTTCCAACAAAAAAAGAATCACCCAATTCGGAGTCCGTATGAAAAACTTGTGTGCGTTTTGAGTCAGGTATGTCTGTGCAGTCCGAATCTGAATCCAGAACGTGAGAGACTTGGACTCTATCTTCTCTTGGGCCAAAAGTGACGTGAGAGAACTTTTTGGACAGCAAATAAACATCTCTTTCTTCCTTATCTTCATATGTGGATTGTACAAATGTCCCATACACCTGCAATTAGACAAAACACAAAAGTGTGTGAAGTATTTTTGTTCTGGATAACATAAATAGATTATTGAATAGTTTGCACTAGAAATCACCTAACAAATATGCATATATGCAATATTTTTGGTCATATCCAAGGTAGTCATGTCCTCATCATCCTCCCCTTCTTGAAAATAGAGCCGTCCTCGGCGTTGCTTAATCTGAAATGTGGCTAACAAAAGAGACAAGGTGTACATGTTGTATATGTATATGTCATCCATTTTTACTTCCCTTGATTTTTGCATATATGACACATAAATAGATGAGTAACTTGCATAGTTCATAAAATCTAAAGCCAAAAAATTAGCACAAGAAGTAGAAGGCATGAAAATATTGCAACTCAGTTTGCACATATAAGTGAAGCTCTTATTCACTTCAAAAGATTGGCAATGTTCATCATTAAACCATCCTAACTTCGATGAATAAACCTTACTTGCATCAAATTTACATGCTACAACATGCTTAAATAAGCAAACATGCCATAAGTCATTGGACACAGAATCATCATCAAGTTTAGAGGTCATATCAAAATGATTAAACATTGGTTCTTTTGCATCAACAGTTAATTCAATGGGTGCACTCAAAATTGTTGATATTTCAGTTGTTTGATCACATGACGCATTCATGACAGTAACAAGAGTCTCTAAAATAGGTGGTGTGCTCAAATCAACAGGTAACTCAACACATGATGCATTCAAGTTAACTAGGCATGCTTCATTCTCATGTGAAGTTATATCATCAAGACCTTTACTGTTACCTCGCAGAGATGTAGCTGATGTAGGAACGGACGTTGACAATGTACCATACTCTTGAGATGATATCGCGCTCACAATCCGAGGTGGGGCTGCTCTAGTAGGTGCAATAGTGGAGTAACCAACCGGCGGTGGTGAGCATGAACTGGAATAGTAGTTGTTGTAGTCACCCAATGCATCCTCCTGTATTTGTCTCTCAAAGGTACAGGCACGGACATACATACCAGTAATGCAACGAGGAATATACTGAAATCTTGCCTGAATATCATGGTTCAAACCACCAAAAAATCTATTCATTGTATCATCCTTAGATTCTTCTATGTCACAATGATGCATATAAGATTTGAACTCTTGGTAGTAAGCATGAACAGTGTTACTGCCTTGTTTTAATTGCTCCAATTTGCGACGCAATTCACGACGATAGTAAGGAGGAAAAAATTGTTGTCTCATTACAGCTTTCAAAACTTTCCAAGTTGTGGGTTGGTTATCAATGTTTTTCTTACAATGTACACTCCACCAAACAGAAGCAAAACCAGTAAATGCTCTAATGGTAGCTCGTACTCTCTCAAGTTCAGAAAAATCATGGTGACTAAAAACTTGTTCTACTTCAAGCTCCCAAGCTAGATAAATAGCAGGATTAAATCTACCCTTAAATGATGGTAAAGAGATAACCTGACCATATGCTTGTGTGTGTTGTCCCAACTCTCGTGATGGTGAAGATGTGTCCGTCATCCAAGAACTTCTATCTCTGGAACCTGTCATGATTAGTAGAAACAAGAACCAAAATTCGAGAATAATGTTCCTATGAACTACTAGGATGTGGTTGTAAAGTGCTCACAGTAAAGCAAATATCAATATCTTACAAGTTCTTACCATGCGGCAGGTGGTGACAGGCAACCAGCGGTGTCAAATAACTCCGAAGATTGTGTAAAACGATTGCCAGGGGAACGTACGTATACACGGTGTAGAAATATGTGGAGCTGGGTTGGCTATATATGGTAGCAAAAGATTAGCAATAATCAATTCAGAGATGCAATGTTGAATAAACGCTCAACGATGGTACTGTGCTGGTCCTAGGCTAGACCAAACTAGAGACGCGAGCCTAGAACACTAATGAGGTCTGATAGAGGCGAGGGTCCCGATCTTTCGATGAGATGATGGATATCGCTTTGGTGGAAGTCGACTTTGACGATCCGACTACGAACGTGCGAGGACGTCGCGCCTTAGCAATCGCTAAACCAACTCCGAGAGGTTATTGACCACGCCGGAGCACGATCAACCTGACCACGAGGGTCTGTTTCCTGCGAGCAAACGAAGAACAAGCAAGAAACTAAGATTGCAATCTGGATATTGCGAATATAAGATGAAAGCTTTATTGATCAAGGTGGGGTTCTGTGACGCCTTTGTCTGGTCGTTGAACACAAACGAAGTACGCGAAGTTGCAGCTATGGCGAACTTTTAATCTAAACAAAACCCAAGGAAAAGCTACTAGATGGATCTACTTATATAGGAGCAAGGGGTGGCGGCCAAGGAGGTGGGAGGACGTCCCAAGGCAGCCTAAAACTAAATCTAGGTCGTACAAGGCCAATGGGCCCAAGTGGAGGTGATGTAACACCTTTGGACTTGTAGTTTGACTCGGATTCTGCTGCAGCATCAGATTGTTTCGTCCACAACTCAACGCTCGGGACGAATTTGAAGGTGATTCCAATTGGGTTGGAAAGTGCATGAAATCTAGTTTCCAACAAAAAAAGAATCACCCAATTCGGAGTCCGTATGAAAAACTTGTGTGCGTTTTGAGTCAGGTATGTCTGTGCAGTCCGAATCTGAATCCAGAACGTGAGAGACTTGGACTCTATCTTCTCTTGGGCCAAAAGTGACGTGAGAGAACTTTTTGGACAGCAAATAAACATCTCTTTCTTCCTTATCTTCATATGTGGATTGTACAAATGTCCCATACACCTACAATTAGACAAAACACAAAAGTGTGTGAAGTATTTTTGTTCTGGATAACATAAATAGATTATTGAATAGTTTGCACTAGAAATCACCTGACAAATATGCATATATGCAATATTTTTGGTCATATCCAAGGTAGTCATGTCCTCATCAAGTCATGTCCTCATCATCCTCCCCTTCTTGAAAATAAAGCCGTCCTCGGCGTTGCTTAATCTGAAATGTGGCTAACAAAAGAGACAAGGTGTACATGTTGTATATGTATATGTCATCCATTTTTACTTCCCTTGATTTTTGCATATATGACACATGAATAGATGAGTAACTTGCATAGTTCATAAAATCTAAAGCCAAAAAATTAGCACAAGAAGTAGAAGGCATGAAAATATTGCAACTCAGTTTGCACATATAAGTGAAGCTCTTATTCATTTCAAAAGATTGACAATGTTCATCATTAAACCATCCTAACTTCGATGAATAAACCTTACTTGCATCAAATTTACATGCTACAACATGCTTAAATAAGCAAACATGCAATAAGTCATTGGACACAGAATCATCATCAAGATTAGAGGTCATATCAAAATGATTAAACATTGGTTCTTTTGCATCAACAGTTAATTCAATGGGTGCACTCAAAATTGTTGATATTTCAGTTGTTTGATCACATGACGCATTCATGGCAGTAAAAAGAGTCTCTAAAATAGGTGGTGTGCTCAAATCAACAGGTAACTCAACACATGATGCATTCAAGTTAACTAGGCATGCTTCATTCTCATGTGAAGTTATATCATCAAGACCTTTACTGTTACCTCGCAGAGATGTAGCTGATGTAGGTACGGACGTTGACAATGTACCATACTCTTGAGATGATATCGCGCTCACAATCCGAGGTGGGGCTGCTCTAGTAGGTGCAATAGTGGAGTAACCAACCGGCGGTGGTGAGCATGAACTGGAATAGTAGTTGTTGTAGTCACCCAATGCATCCTCCTGTATTTGTCTCTCAAAGGTACAAGCACGGACATACATACCAGTAATGCAACGAGGAATATACTGAAATCTTGCCTGAATATCATGGTTCAAACCACCAAAAAATCTATTCATTGTATCATCCTTAGATTCTTCTATGTCACAATGATGCATATAAGATTTGAACTCTTGGTAGTAAGCATGAACAGTGTTACTGCCTTGTTTTAATTGCTCCAATTTGCGACGCAATTCACGAGATAGTAAGGAGGAAAAAATTGTTGTCTCATTACAGCTTTCAAAACTTTCCAAGTTGTGGGTTGGTTATCAATGTTTTTCTTACAATGTACACTCCACCAAACAGAAGCAAAACCAGTAAATGCTCTAATGGTAGCTCGTACTCTCTCAAGTTCAGAAAAATCATGGTGACTAAAAACTTGTTCTACTTCAAGCTCCCAAGCTAGATAAATAGCAGGATTAAATCTACCCTCAAATGATGGTAAAGAGATAACCTGACCATATGCTTGTGTGTGTTGTCCCAACTCTCGTGATGGTGAAGATGTGTCCGTCATCCAAGAACTTCTATCTCTGAACCTGTCATGATTAGTAGAAACAAGAACCAAAATTCGAGAATAATGTTCCTATGAACTACTAGGATGTGGTTGTAAAGTGCTCACAGTAAAGCAAATATCAATATCTTACAAGTTCTTACCATGTGGCAGGTGGTGACAGGCAACCAGCGGTGTCAAATAACTCCGAAGATTGTGTAAAACGATTGCCAGGGGAACGTACGTATACACGGTGTAGAAATATGTGGATCCGGGTTGGCTATATATGGTAGCAAAAGATTAGCAATAATCAATTCAAAGATGCAATGTTGAATAAACGCTCAACGACGGTACTGTGCTGGTCCTAGGCTAGACCGCACTAGAGACGCGAGCCTAGAACACTAATGAGGTCACGGCGTAGCACAACTAGCATCAATGAATGATACTAAGTAGCTCTTGACAGCAAGATATAAGTGAAGATCACAACGGCAGTGAAGATAATGATGAAAAACAACTGCCAAGCAGGATATACAACAACTCTCTCTCCAACTTTCCTCTTGAAAAGTTTAAGACAATTTTCTGATAAATTCTTTCAAAGAATGCTACTAACTCAAGCTTTCCAATGCAAAAAGAATCACTCAATTCTGAGTTGATATGAGGAGTCAAAGAATTCTAAAACTGGCCTGAAAAATTGGAACAACCTGTGTTCATGAACTTCGGAGGGCAAAAAGACCTATTTAGAAGCCGATTTTGAGGTATCAAATATTGAACAAGCTTCTGCAACTATTTAGATGCGGCTCATCGCTAGCTTCAATTTGAGTACTCACGGAGCCAAAACGGACTTCGTATAAGGAAGATACACCTGTTTTACTAAACAGTGCGCAAAACAGATTCCAATCCGAATTCAGGTACGAGATTGATTCTAGATAGATCCAATTTTTTTTCTTCTCTCTTTTTTTTCTCACGCTTTTTTTTCTTTTTCTTCTCTTTCTTTTTCTTTTTTTTCCTTTTTTCTCTTTTTTTTTCTCTATCTTCTTTTTTTTTCTTTCCAAGACAAACTAGATAAGATGCAGATTCGATCAGGCGAAGATGTGAATGACCTCAACAATGATTATGACAATGAACAGTGCGTAGCATGTGGTGGAAATTAATAGATGGGATGGTGGACAGCGGAAGGGATAATGATGCAGCGGCGGCGTGACTAATGTGAACAGAACTCGAAACTCTAAAGGAACTAGACGCTAAGACCAGCAACTGACACGACGATGCAACCGATAATTCAACTATGCAAGCAATGAATAGAAAATTGCAAAGGCTCAGACTGGCTTGGATAAAGGATGAACAGATCTAACTTTTTTTGTGTGGCTTTTTCTTGGACAATAGGTAAGAAAATAAATCTAACATAGGAAAACTGGAAATTCTCACCGAGCAACCTGAAAACTGATACCACTTGATAGAGGCGAGGGTCCCGATCTTTCGATGAGATGATAACTATCGATTTGGTGGAGACGACTTTGATGATCCGACTACAAACGTGCACGACGTTGCGTCTTAGCAATCGCTAAACCAACTCCGAGAGGTTATTGACCACGCCGGAGCACAATCAACCTGACCACGAAGGTCTATTCCTGCAAGCAATCGAAGAACAAGCAAGAATATGATAAAAGCAATCTGAATATTGCGAGTATATATGAAGTATTGATAAAGGTGGGGATCCGTAAGCGGTCTTGGTCTGGTCGTTGGACACAAACGAAGTACACGAAGTTGCAATGGCTAACTTTTAACTAAACAAATCCCAAGGAAAAGCTACTAGATGGATCTACTTATATAGGAGCAAGGGGTGGCGGCCAAGGAGGTGGGAGGACGTCCCAAGGCAGCCTAAAACTAAATCTAGGTCGTACAAGGCCAATGGGCCCAAGTGGAGGTGATGTAACACCTTTGGACTTGTAGTTTGACTCGGATTCTGCTGCAGCATCAGATTGTTTCACAACTCAACGCTCCGGACGAATTTGAAGGTGATTCCAATTGGGTTGGAAAATGCACAAAATCTAGTTTCCAACAAAAAAAGAATCACCCAATTCGGAGTCCGTATGAAAAACTTGTGTGCGTTTTGAGTCAGGTATGTCTGTGTAGTCCGAATCTGAATCCACAACGTGAGAGACTTGGACTCTATCTTCTCTTGGGCCAAAAGTGACGTGAGAGAACTTTTTGGACAGCAAATAAACATCTCTTTCTTCCTTATCTTCATATGTGGATTGTACAAATGTCCCATACACCTGCAATTAGACAAAACACAAAAGTGTGTGAAGTATTTTTGTTCTGGATAACATAAATAGATTATTGAATAGTTTGCACTAGAAATCACCTGACAAATATGCATATATGCAATATTTTTGGTCATATCCAAGGTAGTCATGTCCTCATCAATCCCTTAGTCCTTGTGTTGTTCCTATTATTCTAGTGCCGAAAAAGGATGGTACATCACATATGTGTGTTGATTGTAGAGGCATTAATAATATTACTATTCGTTATCGTCATCCTATTCCTAGGCTAGATGATATGCTTGATGAATTGAGTGGCTCTACAATATTCTCCAAAGTTGATTTGCGTAGTGGATATCATCAAATTCGTATGAAATTGGGAGATGAATGGAAAACGGCATTTAAAACTAAGTTTGGATTATATGAGTGGTTAGTCATGCCTTTTGGGTTAACTAATGCACCTAGTACTTTCATGAGATTAATGAACGAAGTTTTACGTGCTTTTATTGGACGATTTGTGGTAGTCTATTTTGATGATATACTGATTTATAGCAGATCTTTGGAGGAACATTTGGAACATTTATGTGCTGTTTTTATTGCTTTGCGTGATGCACGTTTGTTTTCTAACCTTGGGAAGTGCACCTTTTGCTCTGACCGGGTATCTTTTCTTGGCTATGTTGTTACTCCACAGGGAATTGAAGTTGATAAAGCCAAGATTGAAGCTATTGAGAGTTGGCCGCAGCCCAAAACGGTCACACAAGTGAGGAGTTTTCTTGCCTCGCTGGATTCTATAGGCGTTCTGTGATAGATTTCAACACCATTGCTGCACCTCTCAATGAGCTTACAAAGAAAGATGTGCCTTTTCTTTGGGGTACCGCACAGGAAGAAGCCTTCACGGTATTGAAAGATAAGCTGACACATGCTCCTTTACTCCAACTTCCTGATTTTAATAAGACTTTTGAGCTTGAATGTGATGCTAGTGGAATTGGATTAGGAGGTGTGTTATTACAAGATGGCAAACCTGTTGCATACTTTTCTGAAAAATTGAGCGGGCCTAATCTGAATTATTCTACTTATGATAAAGAATTATATGCTCTTGTTCGGACTTTAGAAACATGGCAACATTATTTATGGCCCAAAGAATTTGTTATACACTCTGATCATGAATCTTTGAAACATATTAAAAGTCAAGCTATACTGAATCGTAGACATGCTAAATGGGTTGAATTCATTGAGACTTTTGCTTATGTCATTAAACACAAGAAGGGTAAAGAAAATGTTATTGCTGATGCATTGTCCCGTCGCTATACTATGCTTTCACAACTTGACTTCAAAATATTTGGTTTGGAGACCATCAAATATCAATATGTGCATGATGCTGATTTTAAAGATGTATTGCAGAATTGTAACAAAGGTAGAACATGGAACAAGTTCATCGTTCAAAATGGCTTTGTGTTCCGTGCTAACAAGCTATGCATTCCGGCTAGCTCCGTTCGTCTTTTGTTGTTGTAGGAGGCACATGGAGGAGGATTAATGGGACACTTTGGCGTGAAGAAGACGGAGGACGTACTTGCTACACATTTCTTTTGGCCAAAGATGAGATGGGATGTTGAGCGCTTTGTTGCTCGCTGCACTACATGTCAAAAAGCTAAGTCATGACTCAATCCTCATGGTTTATATATGCCTTTGCCTGTACCTAGTATGATGAGGACATCAATACAATTGTTACACCCACAGCCCCTGCTGCTATACATACTGGACCAATTACTAGAGCTCGTGCACGCCAACTAAATTACCAGGTACTTTCGTTTCTTGGTAATGATTCTAATGTTCATGAGAATATGATGCTGCCTAAATTGGATACATTTGTTTTGCTTACAAATGAAGGGCCTAGCTTGGAGAAGGATGAACATTGGAGCAAGAACAAGCATGGAGATGATGGCATGCGCAAGGGGAACAAGAACGGAGTTAAAAGTGATGATTTCAGGACTTTGAAACCACCATAATGGGTGCATGAAGCCTTGGACGAAATATACAAGATGCCACTTCATAAATTTCGTCCCGAGGCTATTTTAGGTGCTGCGTCACCTTATTATTGGGCCAGGCCCATGTAATTTCGAAATACATAAGTATAGGCTATTTTTAGAGTCCGTATGTGTGGGGAAACAAGAGATAGGGTTGATTTCGGACCCCTCCACCAAGGGCCACGAAATTCCCCCCTCTTCCTCCATATATGCAGCCCTTAGGGCATCGTTTAGACTTGGGGTTTTGTTTAGATTAAAAGTTCGCCATAGCTGCAACTTCGCGTACTTCGTTTGTGTTCAACGACCAGACAAAGGCGTCACAGAACCCCACCTTGATCAATAAAGCTTTCATCTTATATTCGCAATTTCCTGATTGCAATCTTAGTTTCTTGCTTGTTCTTCGTTTGCTCGCAGGAAACAGACCCTCGTGGTCAGGTTGATCGTGCTCCGGCGTGGTCAATAACCTCTCGGAGTTGGTTTAGCGATTGCTAAGGCTCGACGTCCTCGCACGTTCGTAGTCGGATCGTCAAAGTCGACTTCCACCAAAGCGAAATCCACCATCTCATCGAAAGACGGGACACCTCCGCCTCTATCATAGTATTCCTTGGGAGGATATATCTATGGACTTTGTTTTAGGTTTACCTCGAACAAAGAAGGGGAGGGATAGCATATTTATTGTCAAGGATAGATTCTCGAAAATGGCACACTTTATACCATGTCATAAAAGCGATGATGCTGTTAGTGTTGCTGATTTGTTCTTTCGTGAAATTATTCACTTGCATGGTGTGCCAAATACTATTGTTTCAGATCGTGATACTAAATTTCTTAGCCACTTTTGGAGATGTTTATGGGCTAAGTTGGGGACTAAACTGCTTTTTAGTACTACTTGTCACCCCCAAACTGATGGACAAACTAAAGTAGTCAATAGAACTTTGTCTACTATGCTTAGGGCTATTTTGAAGAATAATAAGAAAATGTGGGAAGAATGCTTGCCTCATATTGAATTTGCTTATAATTGTTCATTGCATTCTACTACTAAGATGCGCCCTTTCGAAATTGTGTATGGTTTCCTACCTTGTGCACCTATTGATTTGTTGCCTCTTCCCTCTTCGGAGAAGGTTAATTTTGATGCTAAACAATGTGCTGAATTGATTTTAAAAATGCATGAGTTAACTAAGGAAAACATTGAGCGTGTGAATGCAAAATATAAACTTGCTGGAGATAAGGGTAGAAAACATGTTGTGTTTGCACCTGGAGATTTTGTTTGGTTACATTTGCGTAAGGATAGATTTCCTGATTTGCACAAATCAAAGCTAATGCCTCGTGCTGATGGTCCTTTTAAGGTGTTGGAGAAAATAAATGATAATGCATATAAACTTGAGCTGCCTGCAGATTTTGGGGTTAGTCCCACTTTTAACATTGCAGATTTGAAGCCTTATTTGGTTGAGGAAGATGAGCTTCCGTCGAGGACGACTTCATTTCAAGAAGGGGAGGATGATGTGGACATCAATACCATTGTTACACCCACAGCCCCTACTGCTACATATGCTGAACCAATTACTAGAGCTCGTGCACGCCAATTAAATTATCAGGTACTTTCGATTCTTGGTAATGATTCTAATGTTCATGAGAGTATGATGTTGCCTAAATTGGATACATTTGTTTTGCTTACAAATGAAGGGCCTAGCTTGGAGAAGGATGAACATTGGAGCAAGAACAAGCATGGAGATGATGGCATGTGCAAGGGGAACAAGAACGGAGTCACAAGTGATGATTTGAGGACTTTGAAGCCACCATAATGGGTGCATGAAGCCTTGGACGAAATATACAATATGTCACTTCATAAATTTCGTCCCGAGGCTATTTTAGGGGCTGCGTCACCTTATTATTGGGCCAGGCCCATGTAATTTTGAAATACATAAGTACAGGCTATTTTTATAGTCCGTATGTGTGGGGAAACAAGGGATAGGGTTGATTTTGGACGCCTCGACCAAGGGCCACAAAATCCCCCCCCCCTCTTTCTCCATATATACAACCCTTAGGGCACCGTTTAGACTTTGGGTTTTGTTTAGATTAAAGTTCGCCATAGCTGCAACTTCGCATACTTCGTTTGTGTTCAACGACCAGACAAATGCGTCACAGAACCCCACCTTGATCAATAAAGCTTTCCTCTTATATTCACAATATCCAGATTACAATCTTAGTTTCTTGCTTGGTCTTCGTTTGCCTGCAGGAAACAGACCTTCGTGGACAGGTGGATCGTGCTCCGGCGTGGTCAATAACCTCTCGGAGTTGGTTTATCGATTGCTAAGGCACGACGTCCTCGGACGTTCGTAGTCGGATCGTCAAAGTCAACTTCCTTCGAAACGATAGCCACCATCTCATTGAAAGACGGGACACCTTTGCCCCTATCATTCATGGAATGCATATGGTGCACGCAATTATGGGAATCATGCAAAGTATGAGATGCATCAAAATCTCCTAATATGTATGAGGAAACTATGGGGGTCTCCTCATGAGCAAGAGTAGAAACATCACATGGAGAATATTGACAACACCCAAAACAATGTATATTTGGAACAATCTGATCATGGCATGGCATAGTAGATGAATTGCACAAATCATGCGAAGGAAGCATGTCAATATCATCACATGAAAAACAAAAGCCAATTACCATCATAGTTACTATGTTGAGATCATAATGATGCAAAAGGGATTGATTTTAATGGGGCATGCATAGTTAGTATGTTGAGATTGTAATGATGCAATATGAGAGATCTCACTCATAGCATATGACAAGTTCAATGGGTTGTCAAACATGAAGTGACCAATAGAATTTCCACATCATATCCTATGAAGCATAGCATCACAACTAGGCAACTCAACATGCTCATCATCATATTCATCATAAATAGGTAAGTCAAGGCATGAAGAAGTCTCACTAGCATGAAGCATGGGAATAGGTGGGTCAACATCATAAATTGATGTCAAGAGAGTCCACTACTGGGACAAGAGAAGCACCATCACCTATGTTACCTTTGGAGCGTCGCTCATGTGTTGTAGGTGAGGTGTTGAAGACCAAGTCATGGTTATCGTCATCTTGATGGAACCATGTGGGGGGTGCATCATCGTCCACCATGGCCATCGGTTTTCCCATTGGAGGGATGGACTCGTCGAGGATAGGCATGTCGTCATGTAGGAGACCTAGCACCAAAGAAGAAAACACACTAGGAGTAGAGGTTAAGTCACTAGAAATCATAGTCTCCTCAAATGTCGTGTCAAGTACCTCACTCACTAAGTGTTGTGGCTCACTCACTCCCTCAAGGATGCTCTCACTCATATGGTTGGTGGAGTAACTCAAATGGCGCTCAACCTCACATAGGATGTGTGGCATGCTCTCATGTGTGGGGATAGTGGTGGTCACACTCATCCTCTCAAAGGAAATGCTCTCAATGTCACGTATGGTGGAGTCACTCATGTCACTCATGTGGTAGTGGCTCTCCTCACATGGCACTTGGGGCATCTCTTCATATGTGGGTGTCGGAGAGATGTTGGTGCAAATGTCTTCATGTGCGGTCGCATAGCTTGACTCAGAGTATGAGTCCAATGTGGGCGTCGTCTTCATGTTGTTGAAGAGGTTTGCGCTCGTCGCCGTAGTCGAAGGGGATGGCCCTTGCTCGACCGTCTTGTTGTTGGAGGTCCATATGATGTGGCACCTCATAGCTAGTATCCATGACCGAAGGGAGTTTCCCATGCTCGGCCATCTTCCTTGAGGGGCTTCCGAAGATGGAAGTGTCGCCCTCGCTTGTAGGTGGTCGCCTTGTTGTTGAGGATGTCGATGTAGGCGAACTCATGGGAAGTAGGTGAAGATGTCGTACGTCCAAAGGCGAAGATGCCTTGATAACACTTGGCGAAGATGCCGAATTAGTTGATGTAGCCGTATCTCCGTCTTGGTAGTGCTCATCTCGCGGTCTTCTCTTTTGCTCATGAAGCTTCGACTTGGCGTGAAGTAGGGCTTGTTGGGACTTATGCATTTGTGCTTGTGGAGCATCTTCATGATGATGATGTCGTTGTCGTGCTTGAGCTTGATGGCGTACGTCGTCGTCGTGCACATGATGCTTGGAGGTGACTTGCCCTTCATGACGATGTGGATCACGAATGTGATGGTGGTCGCCATGTAGATGTGGACGAGGACGAATTGCACTTGCATCATTTCCGCGCTCCGAAGACTTGTGGCTTGAACGTTGCCGCCTTGAAGATAACGAAGGGGAAGAAGACTTGATCAAGGCTCTAATCTCCTCCATCCTTGCATCTTGCTCCTCTTTATGTGCGGAAAGCTTATTGTTGATGTAGTCCCTTTTCCTTGCTTCGGAGTTGATGAGGACATCAATACAATTGTTACACCCACAGCCCCTGGTGCTATACATACTGGACCAATTACTAGAGCTCGTGCACGCCAACTAAATTACCAGGTACTTTCGTTTCTTGGTAATGATTTTAATGTTCATGAGAATATGATGCTGCCTAAATTGGATACATTTGTTTTGCTTACAAATGAAGGGCCTAGCTTGGAGAAGGATGAACATTGGAGCAAGAACAAGCATGGAGATGATGGCATGCGCAAGGGGAACAAGAACGGAGTTACAAGTGATGATTTCAGGACTTTGAAGCCACCATAATGGGTGCATGAAGCCTTGGACGAAATATACAAGATGCCACTTCATAAATTTCGTCCCGAGGCTATTTTAGGTGCTGCGTCACCTTATTATTGGGCCAGGCCCATGTAATTTCGAAATACATAAGTATAGGCTATGTTTAGAGTCCGTATGTGTGGGGAAACAAGAGATAGGGTTGATTTCGGACCCCTCCACCAAGGGCCACGAAATTCCCCCCTCTTCCTCCATATATACAGCCCTTAGGGCATCGTTTAGACTTTGGGTTTTGTTTAGATTAAAAGTTCGCCATAGCTGCAACTTCGCGTACTTCGTTTGTGTTCAACGACCAGACAAAGGCGTCACAGAACCCCACCTTGATCAATAAAGCTTTCATCTTATATTCGCAATATCCAGATTGCAATCTCAGTTTCTTGCTTGTTCTTCGTTGGCTCGCAGGAAACAGACCCTCGTGGTCAGGTTGATCGTGCTCCGGCGTGGTCAATAACCTCTTGGAGTTGGTTTAGCGATTGCTAAGGCGCGACGTCCTCGCACGTTCGTAGTCAGATCGTCAAAGTCGACTGCCACCAAAGCGATATCCATCATCTTATCCAAAGACGGGACACCTTTGCCTCTATCAAGTGGTATCAGATTTCCAGGTTGCTCGGTGAGATTTTACAGTTTCTCGTAGTTTAGATCGAGTCTGTTCTTCATACCTACCGTCCACGAAAAAGCCACAAAAGAAATTAGGGTTAGTTCATCATATCCGAACCAATCTGAGCCTTTGCATAATCTTTTTAGGGTTTTGCTTTGTTGAATTTGCGGTTGCATCGTCGTGTCTAGTTGCTGGTCTTAGAGTCTAGTCTTTTAGAGTTTCGAGTTCTGGTCATAAGTTGTCACGCTGCCGCCGCACCATCATCATCGCCCCTGCCATCTACCACCACCGCTTATCCACCACCGCTCCGAATCCGTATCCATATACCACCACCATATATCCACCACCAATCCGAGTTCCTTGCATATTAGGTTTGTTTTCGGGATCCATCTAATTTCCGATTCGTGTTTCCTTGTCTGAGTAGGTTTCGGATTCCAGCAATCTTTTGTCGTCCGTAGAAGAGGTTGGTTTCCAAAAAAAAAAAAGAGAGTCCGGAAACCACCCTCCGTTTAGGCCCAAAATTTTCGGAAAACGCACTTGACAAAAAAAATTCTGGCTATCCTATTTTTAGGTGTTTCTAAGCGTATTGAGACAGTCGCCGTTATAGAAAGTTTTTTTTTGACCCGTTTCCAGTTTTTGGGTCCGGGCAGTAAAAAAAATTTTTTTTTTTTTGGTCACAAAAATTTCATGCCCATCCTGTCAGTTTGACCTGGGAAGAGTTTTGAGACACTCGCCATTATAGTGATTTTTCGCAAAAAAAAAGAGCAGCGCAAAAAAAAAGAGCGAAAAAAAAAATTCAAGAGTGTGCTTTTCCCTTGTTTACGTGCAGCGCCGTGATTTTGTTAGTGTTCTAGGCTCGCGTCTCTAGCACGGTCTAGCCTAGGACCAGCACAGTACCGTCGTTGAGCGTTTATTCAACTTTGCATCTCTGAATTGATTATTGCTGACCCTTTTTGCTACCATATTATAATCCTTCCCAACTCCACATACATCTACGTCGTGCGTTTGACTTTCCCTGGTAATCGCTCTATCCAAGCTTTGAGAAGTTTTGACTACAACGGTTGCCGATCACCACCTGCTGCTGGGTAAGAACTGGTAAGAATTTGAGGTTTGCTTGACGGGTTTGTGATACACCACCACAACTTCTTAGTAGTCTGTAGGATCATATTCTTGTGTGTTTCTATTGCTGCTAACCATGCCAGGATCTGATAGAGGCAGGGGTGTCCCGATCTTTCGATGAGATGATAACTATCGATTTGGTGGAGACGACTTTGACGATCCGACTACAAACGTGCACGACGTTGCGCCTTAGCAATCACTAAACCAATCTCATGAGGTTACTGACGATGCCGAAAGCACGGTCAGCCTGACCACGAAGGTCTATTCCTGCAAGCAATCGAAGAACGAGCAAGAATATGATAAAGCAATCTGAATATTGCAAATATATATGAGGTATTGATAATGGTGGGGATCCGGAAGCGGTCTTGGTCTGGTCGTTGGACACAAACGAAGTACACGAAGTTGCAATGGCTAACTTTTAACTAAACAAATCCCAGGAAAAGCTACTAGATGGATCTACTTATATAGGAGCAAGGGGTGGCGGCCAAGGAGGTGGGAGGACGTCCCAAGGCAGCCTAAAACTAAATCTAGGTCGTACAAGGCCAATGGGCCCAAGTGGAGGTGATGTAACACCTTTGGACTTGTAGTTTGACTCGGATTCTGCTGCAGCATCAGATTGTTTCGTTTACAACTCAACGCTCCGGACGAATTTGAAGGTGATTCCAATTGGGTTGGAAAGTGCACGAAATCTAGTTTCCAACAAAAAAAGAATCACCCAATTCGGAGTCCGTATGAAAAACTTGTGTGCGTTTTGAGTCAGGTATGTCTGTGCAGTCCGAATCTGAATCCAGAACGTGAGAGACTTGGACTCTATCTTCTCTTGGGCCAAAAGTGACGTGAGAGAACTTTTTGGACAGCAAATAAACATCTCTTTCTTCCTTATCTTCATATGTGGATTGTACAAATGTCCCATACACCTGCAATTAGACAAAACACAAGTGTGTGAAGTATTTTTGTTCTGGATAACATAAATAGATTATTGAATAGTTTGCACTAGAAATCACCTGACAAATATGTATATATGCAATATTTTTGGTCATATCCAAGGTAGTCATGTCCTCATCATCACAGTGCATAGCACGTGGTGGAAATTAATAGATGGGATGGTGGACAGCGGAAGGGATAATGATGCAGCGGCGGCGTGACTAATGTGAACAGAACTCGAAACTCTAAAGGAACTAGACACTAAGACCAGCAACTGACACGACGATGCAACCGATAATTCAACTATGCAAGCAATGAATAGAAAATTGCAAAGGCTCAGACTGGCTTGGATAAAGGATGAACAGATCTAACTTTTTTTTGTGGCTTTTTCTTGGACAATAGGTAAGAAAAAAAATCTAATATAAGAAAAACTGGAAATTCTCACCGAGCAACCTGAAAACTGATACCACTTGATAGAGGCAGGGGTGTCCCGATCTTTCGATGAGATGATAACTATCGATTTGGTGGAGACGACTTTGACGATCCGACTACAAACGTGCACGACGTTGCGCCTTAGCAATCGCTAAACCAATCTCATGAGGTTACTGACGATGCCGAAAGCACGGTCAGCCTGACCACGAAGGTCTATTCCTGCAAGCAATCGAAGAACGAGCAAGAATATGATAAAGCAATCTGAATATTGCAAATATATATGAGGTATTGATAATGGTGGGGATCCGGAAGCGGTCTTGGTCTGGTCGTTGGACACAAACGAAGTACACGAAGTTGCAATGGCTAACTTTTAACTAAACAAATCCCAGGAAAAGCTACTAGATGGATCTACTTATATAGGAGCAAGGGGTGGCGGCCAAGGAGGTGGGAGGACGTCCCAAGGCAGCCTAAAACTAAATCTAGGTCGTACAAGGCCAATGGGCCCAAGTGGAGGTGATGTAACACCTTTGGACTTGTAGTTTGACTCGGATTCTGCTGCAGCATCAGATTGTTTCGTCCACAACTCAACGCTCCGGACGAAGTTGAAGGTGATTCCAATTGGTTTGGAAAGTGCACGAAATCTAGTTTCCAATAAAAAAAGAATCACCCAATTCAGAGTCCGTATGAAAAACTTGTGTGCGTTTTGAGTCAGGTATGTCTATGCAGTCCGAATCTGAATCCAGAACGTGAGAGACTTGGACTCTATCTTCTCTTGGGCCAAAAGTGACGTGAGAGAACTTTTTGGACAGCAAATAAACATCTCTTTCTTACTTATCTTCATATGTGGATTGTACAAATGTCCCATACACCTGCAATTAGACAAAACACAAAAGTGTGTGAAGTATTTTTGTTCTGGATAACATAAATAGATTATTGAATAGTTTGCACTAGAAATCACCTGACAAATATGCATATATGCAATATTTTTGGTCATATCCAAGGTAGTCATGTCCTCATCAGGATCACAAGCCGACGAGATTGACTGGGAGAACTTATCGAACAAGGAGCTTCATGATAAGTTTCAGCAAATGATGACTGAACAGGTGCAAGATGTGCTGAACAATTTTGAAGAGGCCATGGAGAAGATTACTGGCCTTGAGAAGACGTTCGAAACAAAGCTCGATAACAGATTTAATGAACTGTTTGCGCGTCTTCCACCACCGGCTGCACCTGTCGCACCTCTGCAACAACAACACTACGCCCCCTTCCGAATCAGTATGGACAAGCACAGCGTGTTCCTATTGAGCCAGGACAAAATTCTGGTGCCGCTGCTACTGCTGGTACCCAGGAGGATGATGATTATGTGGGAGATTATGAGGATGAGGTTGATCAAAATCCGAACTACGTGCAGCCACCAGCACCACCACCACCAGGTCGACCTCAGGTATATATTCGTAATGGTAGGCCTGCACCACCATCTCAGGTACGAGATGATGTCCATATTCCTAAACTGAAATTGAATATTCCACCATTTGAGGGTAGATATGTTCCTGATATATATCTTACTTGGGAGTTAGAAACTGAACAACATTTTACATGTTTACAATATCCCGAGGAGAGACGGGTTGCTGCTGCTGTTTGTGCTTTCACTAGTTTTGCATGTGTCTGGTGGTCTGAACATTGTAGATTATATCCTATTCCAACTACTTGGGCTGCTTTGAAAACCGCTATGCGTACGCGTTGGGTTCCACCATATTATCAACGTGAATTGCTTCAAAAATTGCAGCGTTTAAGACAAGGAAAAAATTATGTAGAAGAATATTATCAGGAATTACAAAGTGGCATGATTCGATGTGGTATTGTTGAGGAGAATGAAGCTATGCTTGCATGTTTTCTGGGTGGATTAAATAGAGAGATTCAGACCATTCTAGACTATATGGAGTATACTAATATCACTCGTTTATTCCATCTTGCTTGTAAAGCTGAACGTGAAGTGCAGGATCGACAAGCATTGGCGCGAACTAACTTTTCTGCAGGCCGACCTTCATCATGGACACCACGTGCATCTTCTACTTCAACTGCACCAGCACCTCCATCCGGTGCCACCTCCAGCCGTGATACAAGAAAACAGGCACAACCACCATTATCTGCCAAGAGCGCACCTGCGGGGCCTGCACAGCGTTCTTCTTCTTCCATGGCATCAACAGGGCACACAAGTGATATTATTTGTCGTCGTTGTAAGGGAGGAGGTCATTATGCGAGAGAATGCAAATCTCCGCGTGTGATGATTGCTACCGCGGATGGTGGATATGAGTCCGCTAGCGACTATGATGAGGAGACTTTGGCTCTCATTACACGTGAAGAACATGGTGGAGATGATTCTGATCATGAGACGCAATACATGGCTCCTGAAGACGCTGACAGGTATGAATGTTTAGTTGCTCAACGTGTTTTGAGTGTGCAGGTCACACAAGCTGAGCAAAATCAGAGGCACAATTTGTTCCATACCAAGGGAGTTGTGAAGGAACGTTCTGTGCGCGTCATAATAGACGGAGGGAGCTGCAACAACTTGGCTAGCATGGAGATGGTGGAGAAGCTTTCTCTCACCACAAGACCACATCCACATCCTTACTACATCCAATGGTTCAACAACAGCGGCAAGGTTAAGGTAACACGTACTGTTCATGTGCATTTTAGTATCTCTACATATGCTGATTATGTTGATTGTGATGTGGTACCTATGCAAGCATGTTTCTTATTACTTGGTAGACCATGGAAATTTGATAAAAATTCTGTACACCATGGTAGAAACAATCACTATACTCTTGTTCATAAGGATAAAAATATTACTTTGCTTCCTATGACTCCTGATTCCATTTTGAAAGATGATATTAATAGAGCTAATAAAGCAAAACAGGAGAAGAATAAGAGTGAAAATCAGATTGTGGCAAAAGAATTTGAGCAACAAATGAAGCCTAATAATAAACCATCTAGTGTTGCTTCTGAAATTAAATTGAAAAGTGCATGTTTATTTGCCACCAAATCTGATATTGATGAGCTAGATTTCAGCAAATCTGTTTGCTATGCTTTTGTGTGCAAAGAGGCATTATTTTCATTCGAGGACGTGCCTTCCTCTTTGCCTCCTGCTGTCACTAACATTTTGCAGGAGTTCGCTGACGTTTTTCCACAAGACGTGCCACCGGGATTACCGCCTATTCGAGGGATTGAGCATCAGATTGACTTAATTCCCGGTGCTTCCCTGCCAAACCGTGCACCATACCGTACCAATCCAGAGGAGACGAAGGAGATTATGCGTCAAGTACAAGAGCTTCCCGACAAAGGTTATATACGCGAATCCCTTAGTCCTTGTGCTGTTCCTATTATTCTAGTGCCGAAAAAGGATGGTACATCACGTATGTGTGTTGATTGTAGAGGCATTAATAATATTACTATTCGTTATCGTCATCCTATTCCTAGGCTAGATGATATGCTTGATGAATTGAGTGGCTCTACAATATTCTCCAAAGTTGATTTGCGTAGTGGCTACCATCAAATTCGTATGAAATTGGGAGATGAATGGAAAACAGCATTTAAAACTAAGTTTGGATTATATGAGTGGTTAGTCATGCCTTTGGGGTTAACTAATGCACCTAGTACTTTCATGAGATTAATGAACGAAGTTTTACGTGCTTTCATTGGACGATTTGTGGTAGTTTACTTTGATGACATATTGATTTATAGCAGATCTTTGGAAGAATATTTGGAACATTTACGTGCTGTTTTTATTGCTCTACGTGATGCACGTTTGTTTGGTAACCTTGGGAAGTGCACCTTTTGCACCGACCGAGTATCTTTTCTTGGCTATGTTGTTACTCCACAGGGAATTGAAGTTGATAAAGGCAAGATTGAAGCTATTGAGAGTTGGCCGCAGCCCAAAACGGTCACACAAGTGAGGAGTTTTCTTGGCCTCGCTGGATTCTATAGGCGTTTTGTGAGAGATTTCAGCACCATTGCTGCACCTCTCAATGAGCTTACAAAGAAAGATGTGCCTTTTCTTTGGGGTACCGCATAGGAAGAAGCCTTCACGGTATTGAAAGATAAGTTGACACATGCTCCTTTACTCCAACTTCCTGATTTTAATAAGACTTTTGAGCTTGAATGTGATGCTAGTGGAATTGGATTAGGAGGTGTGTTATTACAAGATAGCAAATCTGTTGCATACTTTTCTGAAAAATTGAGTGGGCCTAGTTTGAATTATTCTACTTATGATAAAGAATTATATGCTCTTGTTCGGACTTTAGAAACATGGGAACATTATTTATGGCCCAAAGAATTTGTTATACATTCTGATCATGAATCTTTGAAACATATTAAAAGTCAAGCTAAACTGAATCGTAGACATGCTAAATGGGTTGAATTCATTGAGACTTTCCCTTATGTCATTAAACACAAGAAGGGAAAAGAAAATGTTATTGCTGATGCATTGTCTCGTCGCTATACTATGCTTTCACAACTTGACTTCAAAATATTTGGTTTGGAGACCATCAAAGATCAATATGTGCATGATGCTGATTTTAAAGATGTAATGCAGAATTGTAAAGAAGGAAGAATGTGGAACAAGTTTGTTGTTAACGATGGATTTGTGTTTCGTGCTAACAAGCTATGCATTCCAGCTAGCTCCGTTCGTCTTTTGTTGTTGCAGGAGGCGCATGGAGGAGGATTAATGGGACACTTTGGCGTGAAGAAGACGGAGGACGTACTTGCTACACATTTCTTTTGGCCAAAGATGAGACGGGATGTTGAGCGTTTTATTGCTCGCTGCACTACATGTCAAAAAGCTAAGTCACGACTCAATCCTCATGGTTTATATATGCCTTTGCCTGTACCTAGTGTTCCTTGGGAGGATATATCTATGGACTTTGTTTTAGGTTTATCTCGAACAAAGAAGGGGAGGGATAGTATATTTGTTGTCGTGGATAGATTCTGGAAAATGGCACACTTTATACCATGTCATAAAAGCGATGATGCTGTTAATGTTGCTGATTTGTTCTTTCGTGAAATTATTCGCTTGCATGGTGTGCCAAATACTATTGTTTCAGATCGTGATACTAAATTTCTTAGCCACTTTTGGAGATGTTTATGGGCTAAGTTGGGGACTAAACTACTTTTTAGTACTACTTGTCACCCCCAAACTGATGGACAAACTGAAGTAGTCAATAGAACGTTGTCTACTATGCTTAGGGCTGTTTTGAAGAATAATAAGAAAATGTGGGAGGAATGCTTGCCTCATATTGAATTTGCTTATAATTGTTCATTGCATTCTACTACTAAGATGTGCCCTTTTGAAGTTGTGTATGGTTTCCTACCTCGTGCACCTATTGATTTGTTGCCTCTTCCATATTCGGAGAAGGTTAATTTTGATGCTAAACAACGTGCTGAATTGATTTCAAAAATGCATGAGTTAACTAAGGAAAACATTGAGCGTATGAATGCTAAATATAAACTTGCTGGAGATAAGGGTAGAAAACATATTGTGTTTGCACCTGGAGATCTTGTTTGGTTACATTTGCGTAAGGATAGATTTCCTGATTTGCGCAAATCAAAGTTAATGCCACGTGCTGATGGTCCCTTTAAGGTGTTAGAGAAAATAAATGATAATGCATATAAACTTGAGCTGCCTGCAGATTTTGGGGTTAGTCCCACTTTTAACATTGCAGATTTGAAGCCTTATTTGGGTGAGGAAGATGAACTTCCGTCGAGGAAGACTTCATTTCAAGAAGGGGAGGATGATGAGGACATCAATACAATTGTTACACCTACAACCCCTGCTGCTATACATACTGGACCAATTACTAGAGCTCGTGCACGCCAACTAAATTACCAGGTACTTTTGTTTCTTGGTAATGATTTTAATGTTCATGAGAATATGATGCTGCCTAAATTGGATACATTTGTTTTGCTTACAAATGAAGGGCCTAGCTTGGAGAAGGATGAACATTGTAGCAAGAACAAGCATGGAGATTATGGCATGCGCAAGGGGAACAAGAATGGAGTTACAAGTGATGATTTCAGGACTTTGAAGCCACCATAATGGGTGCATGAAGCCTTGGACGAAATATACAAGATGCCACTTCATAAATTTTGTCCCGAGGCTATTTTAGGTGCTGCGTCACCTTATTATTGGGCCAGACCCATGTAATTTCGAAATATATAAGTATAGGCTATTTTTAGAGTCCGTATGTGTGGGGAAACAAGAGATAGGGTTGATTTCGGACCCCTCCACCAAGGGCCACGAAATTCCCCCTCTCTTCCTCCATATATACAGCCCTTAGGGCACCGTTTAGACTTTGGGTTTTGTTTAGATTAAAAGTTCGCCATAGCTGCAACTTCACGTACTTCGTTTGTGTTCAACGACCAGACAAAGGCATCACAGAACCCCACCTTGATCAATAAAGCTTTCATCTTATATTCGCAATATCCCGATTGCAATCTCAGTTTCTTGCTTGTTCTTCGTTTGCTCGCAGGAAACAGACCCTCGTGGTCAGGTTGATCGTGCTCCGGCGTGGTCAATAACCTCTTGGAGTTGGTTTAGCGATTGCTAAGGCGCGACGTCCTCGCACGTTCGTAGTCGGATCGTCAAAGTCGACTGCCACCAAAGCGATATCCATCATCTCATCGAAAGACGGGACACCTTTGCCTCTATCAGGAGTGACGAATGTCAATTAAGATGTTCTCGATGCGCTCGCGCAATCATGATTGTGCGCCTTGCATTCGTTGTTGTAGATCAAAGATGGACGCTTTGGAGATGTAGTTGTTCACACCTTCGTTGTTGTCGTAGACCGGAGAGGAAATGCCTTGCCTATCCATCACAAGACTCGAGAAAATATGAGTGTGAGAAAGTGATGAGGACATCAATACAATTGTTACACCCACAGCCCCTGCTGCTATACATACTGGACCAATTACTAGAGCTCGTGCACGCCAACTAAATTACCAGGTACTTTCGTTTCTTGGTAATGATTCTAATGTTCATGAGCATATGATGCTGCCTAAATTGGATACATTTGTTTTGCTTACAAATGAAGGGCCTAGCTTGGAGAAGGATGAACATTGGAGCAAGAACAAGCATGGAGATGATGGCATGCGCAAGGGGAACAAGAACGGAGTTACAAGTGATGATTTCAGGACTTTGAAGCCACCATAATGGGTGCATGAAGCCTTGGACGAAATATACAAGATGCCACTTCCTAAATTTCGTCCCGAGGCTATTTTAGGTGCTGCGTCACCTTATTATTGGGCCAGGCCCATGTAATTTCGAAATACATAAGTATAGGCTATTTTTAGAGTCCGTATGTGTGGGGAAACAAGAGATAGGGTTGATTTCGGACCCCTCCACCAAGGGCCACGAAATTCCCCCCTCTTCCTCCATATATACAGCCCTTAGGGCATCGTTTAGACTTTAGGTTTTGTTTAGATTAAAAGTTCGCCATAGCTGCAACTTCGCGTACTTCGTTTGTGTTCAATGACCAGACAAAGGCGTCACAGAACCCCACCTTGATCAATAAAGCTTTCATCTTATATTCGCAATATCCAGATTGCAATCTTAGTTTCTTGCTTGTTCTTCGTTTGCTCGCAGGAAACAGACCCTCGTGGTCAGGTTGATCGTGCTCCGGCGTGGTCAATAACCTCTCGGAGTTGGTTTAGCGATTGCTAAGGCGCGACGTCCTCACACGTTCGTAGTCGGATCGTCAAAGTCGACTTCCACCAAAGCGAAATCCACCATCTCATCGAAAGACGGGACACCTTTGCCTCTATCAAGTGGTATCAGATTTCCAGGTTGCTCGGTGAGATTTTACAGTTTTTCGTAGTTTAGATCGAGTCTGTTCTTCATACCTATAGTCCACGAAAAAGCCACAAAAAAAATTAGGGTTAGTTCATCATATCCGAACCAATCTGAGCCTTGCATAATCTTTTTAGGGTTTTGCTTTGTTGAATTTGCGGTTGCATCGTCGTGTCTAGTTGTTGGTCTTAGAGTCTAGTCTTTTAGAGTTTCGAGTTCTGGTCATAAGTTGTCACGCCGCCGCCGCACCATCATCATCGCCCCTGCCATCTACCACCACCGCACCGAATCCGTATCCATATACCACCACCAATCCGTGTCCATATACCACCACCGATCCATATCCATATACTACCACCGCTACCACCACCGCTGCCATATACCACCACCATATATTCACCACCAACCCGAGTTCCTTGCTTATTAGGTTTGTTTTCGGGATCCATCTAGATTCCGATTCGTGTTTCCTTGCCGGAGTAGGTTTCGGAAAAAAAAAGAGTCGGGTAGCCACGCTCCGTTTAGGCCCAAAATTTTTCGAAAACGCATTTTCCGAAAAAATTTCTGGCTATCCTATTTTTAGGTGTTTCTGAGTGTTTTGAGACAGGTGCCATTATAGGAAGTTTTTTTTGACCCGTTTCCAGTTTTTGGGTCCGGGCAGTCGAAAAAAAAAAATTGGTCGAAAAATTTCGTGCCCATCCTGTCAGTTTGAGCTAGGAAGAGTTTTGAGACACTCGCCATTATAGTGATTTTTCGCAAAAAAAAAAAGCAGCGCAAAAAAAAAGAGCGCAAAAAAAAAAGAGCGAAAAAAAAATTCAGAGTGTGCTTTTCCCTTGTTTACGTACCGCGCCGTGATTTTGTTGGTGTTCTAGGCTCGCGTCTCTAGCACAGTCTAGCCTAGGACCAGCACAGTACCGTCGTTGAGCGTTTATTCAACTTTGCATCTCTGAATTGATTATTGCTGACCCTTTTTGCTACCATAGTATAAGCCTTCCCAGCTCCACATACATCTACGTCGTGCGTTTGACTCTCCCTGGTAATCGCTCTATCCAAGCTTTGAGAGTTTTTGACTACAACGGTTGCCGATCACCGCCTGCTGCTGGGTAAGAACTGGTAAGAATTTGAGATTTGCTTGACGGATTTGTGACACCCACCACCACCACTTGTTCGTAGTCTGTAGGATCATATTCTTGTGTGTTTCTATTGCTGCTAACCATGCCAGGATCACAAGCCGACGAGATTGACTGAGAGAATTTATCGAACAAGGCGCTTCATGATAAGTTTCAGCACATGATGACTGAACAGGTGCAAGATGTGCTGAACAATTTTGAAGAGGCCATGGAGAAGATCACTGGCCTTGAGAAGACGTTCGAAACAAAGCTCGAGAACAAGTTCAATGAATTGCTCGCGCGTCTTCCACCACCACCACCCGCTGCACCTAACGCACCTCTCCAACAACAACAACAACGACTACCTCCACGTCGCGAAGCAGACCTCCGCCGAGCAAGCCGTGTTCCTCTTGCGTTTGGCCAAACTGTTGGTGCTGCTGTTGATACTTCTGTGGCTCCTGCTGCTGATGCGGAGGAGGATGATTATGTGGGAGATTATGAGGATGAGGTTGATCAAAATCAACACTACGTGCAGCCACCTGTACCACCACCAGCAGGTCGACCTCAGGTATATATTCGTAATGGTAGGCCTGCACCACCACCTCAGGTACGAGATGATGTCCATATTCCTAAACTGAAATTGAATATTCCACCATTTGAGGGTAGATATGTTCCTGATATATATCTTACTTGGGAGTTAGAAACTGAACAACAATTTACATGTTTACAATATCCTGAGGAGAGACGAGTTGCTGCTGCTGTTTGTGCTTTCACTAGTTTTGCATGTGTATGGTGGTCTGAACATTGTAGATTATATCCTATTCCAACTACTTGGGCTGCTTTGAAAACTGCTATGCGTATGCGTTGGGTTCCACCATATTATCAACATGAATTGCTTCAAAAATTGCAGTGTTTAAGACAAGGGAAAAATTCTGTAGAAGAATATTATCAGGAATTACAAACTGGCATGATTAGATGTGGTATTGTTGAGGAGAATGAAGCTATGCTTGCACGTTTTCTGGGTGGATTAAATAGAGAGATTCAGACCATTCTAGACTATAAGGAGTATACTAATATCACTCGTTTATTCCATCTTGCTTGTAAAGCTGAACGTGAAGTGCAGGATCGACAAGCATTGGGGCGAACTAACTTTTCTGCAGGCCGACCTTCATCATGGACACCACGTGCATCTTCTACTTCAACTGCACCAGCACCTCCATCCGGTGCCACCTCCAGCCGTGATACAAGAAAACAGGCACAACCACCATTATCTTCCAAGAGCGCACCTGCGGGTCCTGCACAGCGTTCTTCTTCTTCCATGGCATCAACAGGGCACACAAGTGATATTATTTGTCGTCGTTGTAAGGGAGGAGGTCATTATGCGAGGGAATGCAAATCTCCGCGTGTGATGATTGCTACCGCGGATGGTCGATATGAGTCCGCTAGTGACTATGATGAAGAGACATTGGCTCTTATTACACGTGAAGAACATGGTGGAGATGATTCTGATCATGAGACGCAATACATGGCTCCTGAAGACGCTGGCAGGTATGAATGTTTAGTTGCTCAACGTGTTTTGAGTGTGCAGGTCACACAAGCTGAGCAAAATCAGAGGCACAATTTGTTCCATACCAAGGGAGTTGTGAAGGAACGTTCTGTGCGCGTCATCATAGACGGAGGGAGCTGCAACAACTTGGCTAGCATGGAGATGGTGGAGAAGCTTTCTCTCACCACAAGACCACATCCACATCCTTACTACATCCAATGGTTCAACAACAGCGGCAAGGTTAAGGTAACACGTACTGTTCGTGTGCATTTTAGTATCTCTACATATGTTGATTATGTTGATTGTGATGTGGTACCTATGCAAGCATGTTCCTTATTACTTGGTAGACCATGGCAATTTGATAAAAATTCTGTACACCATGGTAGAAACAATCACTATACTCTTGTTCATAAGGATAAAAATATTACTTTGCTTCCTATGACTCCTGATTCCATTTTGAAAGATGATATTAATAGGGCTAATAAAGCAAAACAGGAGACGAATAAGAGTGAAAATCAGATTGTGGCAAAAGAATTTGAGCAACAAATGAAGCCTAATAATAAACCATCTAGTGTTGCTTCTGAAATTAAATTGAAAAGTGCATGTTTATTTGCCACCAAATCTGATATTGATGAGCTAGATTTCAGCAAATCTGTTTGCTATGCTTTTGTGTGCAAAGAGGCATTATTTTCATTCGAGGACGTGCCTTCCTCTTTGCCTCCTGCTGTCACTAACATTTTGCAGGAGTTCGCTGACGTTTTTCCACAAGACGTGCCACCGGGATTACCGCCTATTCGAGGGATTGAGCATCAGATTGACTTAATTCCCGGTGCTTCACTGCCAAACCGTGCACCATACCGTACCAATCCAGAGGAGACGAATGAGATTATGCGTCAAGTACAAGAGCTTCTCGACAAAGGTTATATACGCGAATCCCTTAGTCCTTGTGCTGTTCCTATTATTCTAGTGCCGAAAAAGGATGGGTTGAATTCATTGAGACTTTCCCTTATGTCATTAAACACAAGAAGGGAAAAGAAAATGTTATTGCTGATGCATTGTCTCGTCGCTATACTATGCTTTCACAACTTGACTTCAAAATATTTGGTTTGGAGACCATCAAAGATCAATATGTGCATGATGCTGATTCTAAAGATGTAATGCAGAATTGTAAAGAAGGAAGAATGTGGAACAAGTTTGTTGTTAACGATGGATTTGTGTTTCGTGCTAACAAGCTATGCATTCCAGCTAGCTCCGTTCGTCTTTTGTTGTTGCAGGAGGCGCATGGAGGACGATTAATGGGACACTTTGGCGTGAAGAAGACGGAGGACGTACTTGCTACACATTTCTTTTGGCCAAAGATGAGACGGGATGTTGAGCGTTTTATTGCTCGCTGCACTACATGTCAAAAAGCTAAGTCACGACTCAATCCTCATGGTTTATATATGCCTTTGCCTGTACCTAGTGTTCCTTGGGAGGATATATCTATGGACTTTGTTTTAGGTTTACCTCGAACAAAGAAGGGGAGGGATAGCATATTTGTTGTCGTGGATAGATTCTCGAAAATGGCACACTTTATACCATGTCATAAAAGCGATGATGCTGTTAATGTTGCTGATTTTTTCTTTCGTGAAATTATTCGCTTGCATGGTGTGCCAAATACTATTGTTTCAGATCATGATACTCAATTTCTTAGCCACTTTTGGAGATGTTTATGGGCTAAGTTGGGGACTAAACTGCTTTTTAGTACTACTTGTCACCCCCAAACTGATGGACAAACTGAAGTAGTCAATAGAACGTTGTCTACTATGCTTAGGGCTGTTTTGAAGAATAATAAGAAAATGTGGGAGGAATGCTTGCCTCATATTGAATTTGCTTATAATCGTTCATTGCATTCTACTACTAAGATGTGCCCTTTTGAAGTTGTGTATGGTTTCCTACCTCGTGCACCTATTGATTTGTTGCCTCTTCCATCTTCGGAGAAGGTTAATTTTGATGCTAAACAACGTGCTGAATTGATTTTAAAAATGCATGAGTTAACTAAGGAAAACATTGAGCGTATGAATGCTAAATATAAACTTGCTGGAGATAAGGGTAGAAAACATGTTGTGTTTGCACCTGGAGATCTTGTTTGGTTACATTTGTGATAGAGGCAAAGGTGTCCCGTCTTTCGATGAGATGGTGGATTTCGCTTTGGTGGAAGTCGACTTTGACGATCCGACTACGAACGTGCGAGGACGTCGCGCCTTAGCAATCGCTAAACCAACTCCGAGAGGTTATTGACCACGCCGGAGCACGATCAACCTGACCACGAGGGTCTGTTTCCTGCGAGCAAATGAAGAACAAGCAAGAAACTGAGATTGCAATCTGGATATTGCGAATATAAGATGAAAGCTTTATTGATCAAGGTGGGGTTCTGTGACGCCTTTGTCTGGTCGTTGAACACAAACGAAATACGCGAAGTTGCAGCTATGGCGAACTTTTAATCTAAACAAAACCCAAAGTCTAAACGATGCCCTAAGGGCTGTATATATGGAGGAAGAGGGGGGGAATTTCGTGGCCCTTGGTGGAGGAGTCCGAAATCAACCCTATCTCTTGTTTCCCCACACATACGGACTCTAAAAATAGCCTATACTTATGTATTTCGAAATTACATGGGCCTGGCCCAATAATAAGGTGACGCAGCACCTAAAATAGCCTCGGGACGAAATTTATGAAGTGGCATCTTGTATATTTCGTCCAAGGCTTCATGCACCCATTATGGTGGCTTCAAAGTCCTGAAATCATCACTTGTAACTCCGTTCTTGTTCCCCTTGCGCATGCCATCATCTCCATGCTTGTTCTTGCTCCAATGTTCATCCTTCTCCAAGCTAGGCCCTTCATTTGTAAGCAAAACAAATGTATCCAATTTAGGCAGCATCATATTCTCATGAACATTAGAATCAATACCAAGAAACGAAAGTACCTGGTAATTTAGTTGGCGTGCACGAGCTCTAGTAATTGGTCCAGTATGTATAGCAGCAGGGGCTGTGGGTGTAACAATTGTATTGATGTCCTCATCAAATACTATTGTTTCAGATCGTGATACTAAATTTCTTAGCCACTTTTGGAGATGTTTATGGGCTAAGTTGGGGACTAAACTGCTTTTTAGTACTACTTGTCACCCCCAAACTGATGGACAAACTGAAGTAGTCAATAGAACGTTGTCTACTATGCTTAGGGCTGTTTTGAAGAATAATAAGAAAATGTGGGAGGAATGCTTGCCTCATATTGAATTTGCTTATAATCGTTCATTGCATTCTACTACTAAGATGTGCCCTTTTGAAGTTGTGTATGGTTTCCTACCTCGTGCACCTATTGATTTGTTGCCTCTTCCATCTTCGGAGAAGGTTAATTTTGATGCTAAACAACGTGCTGAATTGATTTTAAAAATGCATGAGTTAACTAAGGAATACATTGAGCGTATGAATGTTAAATATAAACTTGCTGGAGATAAGGGTAGAAAACATGTTGTGTTTGCACCTGGAGATCTTGTTTGGTTACATTTGCGTAAGGATAGATTTCCTGATTTGCTCAAATCAAAGTTAATGCCACGTGCTGATGGTCCCTTTAAGGTGTTAGAGAAAATAAATGATAATGCATATAAACTTGAGCTGCCTGCAGATTTTGGGGTTAGTCCCACTTTTAACATTGCAGATTTGAAGCCTTATTTGGGTGAGGAAGATGAACTTCCGTCGAGGACGACTTCATTTCAAGAAGGGGAGGATGATGAGGACATCAATACAATTGTTACACCCACAGCCCCTGCTGCTATACATACTGGACCAATTACTAGAGCTCGTGCACGCCAACTAAATTACAGGGTACTTTCGTTTCTTGGTAATGATTCTAATGTTCATGAGCATATGATGCTGCCTAAATTGGATACATTTGTTTTGCTTACAAATGAAGGGCCTAGCTTGGAAAAGGATGAACATTGGAGCAAGAACAAGCATGGAGATGATGGCATGCGCAAGGGGAACAAGAACGGAGTTACAAGTGATGATTTCAGGACTTTGAAGCCACCATAATGGGTGCATGAAGCCTTGGACGAAATATACAAGATGCCACTTCCTAAATTTCGTCCCGAGGCTATTTTAGGTGCTGCGTCACCTTATTATTGGGCCAGGCCCATGTAATTTCGAAATACATAAGTATAGGCTATTTTTAGAGTCCGTATGTGTGGGGAAACAAGAGATAGGGTTGATTTCGGACCCCTCCACCAAGGGCCACGAAATTCCCCCCTCTTCCTCCATATATACAGCCCTTAGGGCATCGTTTAGACTTTGGGTTTTGTTTAGATTAAAAGTTCGCCATAGCTGCAACTTCGCGTACTTCGTTTGTGTTCAACAACCAGACTAAGGCGTCACAGAACCCCACCTTGATCAATAAAGCTTTCATCTTATATTCGCAATATCCAGATTGCAATCTTAGTTTCTTGCTTGTTCTTCGGTTGCTCGCAGGAAACAGACCCTCGTGGTCAGGTTGATCGTGCTCCGGCGTGGTCAATAACCTCTCGGAGTTGGTTTAGCGATTGCTAAGGCGCGACGTCCTCGCACGTTCGTAGTCGGATCGTCAAAGTCGACTTCCACCAAAGCGAAATCCACCATCTCATCGAAAGACGGGACACCTTTGCCTCTATCAAGTGGTATCAGATTTCCAGGTTGCTCGGTGAGATTTTACAGTTTTTCGTAGTTTAGATCGAGTCTGTTCTTCATACCTATAGTCCACGAAAAAGCCACAAAAAAAATTAGGGTTAGTTCATCATATCCGAACCAATCTGAGCCTTGCATAATCTTTTTAGGGTTTTGCTTTGTTGAATTTGCGGTTGCATCGTCGTGTCTAGTTGTTGGTCTTAGAGTCTAGTCTTTTAGAGTTTCGAGTTCTGGTCATAAGTTGTCACGCCGCCGCCGCACCATCATCATCGCCCCTGCCATCTACCACCACCGCACCGAATCCGTATCCATATACCACCACCAATCCGTGTCCATATACCACCACCGATCCATATCCATATACTACCACCGCTACCACCACCGCTGCCATATACCACCACCATATATCCACCACCAATCCGAGCTCTTTGCTTATTAGGTTTGTTTTCGGGATCCATCTAGATTCCGATTCGTGTTTCCTTGCCGGAGTAGGTTTCGGAAAAAAAAAAGAGTCGGGTAGCCACGCTCCGTTTAGGCCCAAAATTTTTCGAAAACGCATTTTTCGAAAAAAATTCTGGCTATCCTATTTTTAGGTGTTTCTGAGTGTTTTGAGACAGGTGCCATTATAGGAAGTTTTTTTTGACCCGTTTCCAGTTTTTGGGTCCGGGCAGTCGAAAAAAAAAAAATTGGTCGAAAAAAATTTCGTGCCCATCCTGTCAGTTTGAGCTAGGAAGAGTTTTGAGACACTCGCCATTATAGTGATTTTTCGCAAAAAAAAAAGAGCGAAAAAAAAATTCAGAGTGTGCTTTTCCCTTGTTTACGTGCCGCGCCGTGATTTTGTTAGTGTTCTAGGCTCGCGTCTCTAGCACAGTCTAGCCTAGGACCAGCACAGTACCGTCGTTGAGCGTTTATTCAACTTTGCATCTCTGAATTGATTATTGCTGACCCTTTTTGCTACCATATTATAAGCCTTCCCAGCTCCACATACATCTACGTCGTGCGTTTGACTCTCCCTTGTAATCGCTCTATCCAAGCTTTGAGAGTTTTTGACTACAACGGTTGCCGATCACCGCCTGCTGCTGGGTAAGAACTGGTAAGAATTTGAGATTTGCTTGACGGATTTGTGACACCCACCACCACCACTTGTTCGTAGTCTGTAGGATCATATTCTTGTGTGTTTCTATTGCTGCTAACCATGCCAGGATCACAAGCCGACGAGATTGACTGGGAGAATTTATCGAACAAGGAGCTTCATGATAAGTTTCAGCAAATGATGACTGAACAGGTGCAAGATGTGCTGAACAATTTTGAAGAGGCCATGGAGAAGATCACTGGCCTTGAGAAGACGTTCGAAACAAAGCTCGATAACAAGTTTAATGAATTGCTCGCGCGTCTTCCACCACCACCACCCGCTGTACCTAACGCACCTCTCCAACGACTACCTCCACGTTGATGAGGACATCAATACAATTGTTACACCCACAGCCCCTGCTGCTATACATACTGGACCAATTACTAGAGCTCGTGCACGCCAACTAAATTACCAGGTACTTTCGTTTCTTGGTAATGATTCTAATGTTCATGAGAATATGATGCTGCCTAAATTGGATACATTTGTTTTGCTTACAAATGAAGGGCCTAGCTTGGAGAAGGATGAACATTGGAGCAAGAACAAGCATGGAGATGATGGCATGCGCAAGGGGAACAAGAACGGAGTTACAAGTGATGATTTCAGGACTTTGAAGCCACCATAATGGGTGCATGAAGCCTTGGACGAAATATACAAGATGCCACTTCATAAATTTCGTCCCGAGGCTATTTTAGGTGCTGCGTCACCTTATTATTGGGCCAGGCCCATGTAATTTCGAAATACATAAGTATAGGCTATTTTTAGAGTCCGTATGTGTGGGGAAACAAGAGATAGGGTTGATTTCGGACCCCACCACCAAGGGCCACGAAATTCCCCCCCTCTTCCTCCATATATACAGCCCTTAGGGCATCGTTTAGACTTTGGGTTTTGTTTAGATTAAAAGTTCGCCATAGCTGCAACTTCGCGTACTTCGTTTGTGTTCAACGACCAGACAAAGGCGTCACAGAACCCCACCTTGATCAATAAAGCTTTCATCTTATATTCGCAATATCCAGATTGCAATCTTAGTTTCTTGCTTGTTCTTCGTTTGCTCGCAGGAAACAGACCCTCGTGGTCAGGTTGATCGTGCTCCGGCGTGGTCAATAACCTCTCGGAGTTGGTTTAGCGATTGCTAAGGCGCGACGTCCTCGCACGTTCGTAGTCGGATCGTCAAAGTCGACTTCCACCAAAGCGAAATCCACCATCTCATCGAAAGACGGGACACCTTTGCCTCTATCAGAAAGAGAAGAACTATACCAAATGTACCTTGACCAATGTTGAAGATGGATCAATGATCACTCAACTGTGTAACAAGGAAATAGCACAATTGGTACCAATTCTTGTCGGTTCTCACACCTACACAAGTAAAGCTTATGGTGGAGCTCGGTGAGGATAGTGGCACAAAAAATTTGATGCAAAATGTTAGCAAGAGTCAATAATGTTGAAAGAGATTCACAAATTCGCAAGCGAAACAAGTAGACCAATAGCAATGAATGGCACACGGAAACGCACACACGGATAGATAGATGGGGTCGTGCAACTAAGGAATGAGCACAAAATGTGGAATCCACGGAAAAACACTCGTGTTGCACAACTCAAGAGAGACGCTAGCACAATTGCCCAATAGGCAGATACAACACTTGTGCACAACCTATAAGATGCAAAATGGATAAACTTCTATCCCAAGTATGCTATGTATGTATGGTTCCCGGTGTTCCTCTCAAGATGATCCAAGATTATCGGATATGACAATCTTATGTGCAATGTGGTATGATGCTATGGCACTTGCTTACAAGCTTCTTTGCTCTCTTTCTTTTGCTTAAAAGCTTTATTTTCTTTCTTTTTTTTGTATGGCCACTTTTGCACAATGCACAAACCAAGATAGCGATTGTGTATATGCGGGAACAAACTTGTGACACAAGATATGATAGCAATATATGCACCATGATGATATGGTATGTATGCTATGGGAAGTATATATCACTAATGTGCACAAGTAACATTGCCGGCAATACTCAAATGGCTAGTCTCGATAGGCAAGTAACGCAAAATGGGCTAGGGGTTATCAATGCAATTTGCAAGGGGAATGTACAAGGGTGTCGTCGAGGTTACCGTCCTTGGTGATGATGAGTGGTGGTGTTCTGGATGTAGATACCAAGATGATGGAGACTCGTCCCTAAGTAGCCGAAACACCTTAGGAAACGGAAAAAACCGCGAACTCAAAATCTCAAATGACAAATCAAATGGTGGTAGTGGAAAACGGTGGTGGTTTGCACTTGGCAACGCAGAAGTGGAGTGATGGGCTATGCGAGTCGAAGTTGAAGTTGCCGTCCCTAAGTAGCCGAAACACCTTAGGAGACACAAGCCACAACTCAAACAAGCTCAAACAAAATTGGGTTATGTTGGGTTGTCGGAATGTATGTTGGGCAAGGTTATGCGGAAATGGTTGATGAAGAAGCAATCGTCCCTAAGTAGCCGAAACACCTTAGGAGACTTGAATCACTACTCAAGCAACCACTAATGCTATGGCAAGCAAAATTGGTTAGGTTGCGGAAGTCGGTGGTGGCTATGCGGATAATATGGTGGAGAGCCTAGGCGAACTTGCCAATTTTTCGAAAATTTGATGGAGTCAAATGGTGTTGGTAGTATTTTTGTGGGATGGGGGATGTCAATAGCTTCAAAACAAGCTAAAGAATGTCAAAATCAGAGTTCGGATGAATTAGTTCTGGCCAAAACAAGAATCAACCGAAGTGGGAATCTACAGGTTACGCACGTCCGGGAAAGGTCGGATGTCCGGTCGTCGGACGTCCGGGAAGGCTCGGAAATCCGTACGAACTGTTCTGAAATGGTGGTTCCGGTCGTCCGGAGAGTTGCGGACGTCCGGGGCTTCGAGGGGGGTCCGGACGTCCGTAAAACGCCGGTCATCCGGGGGTCGGGGTCAACGCGAGATACGAGTTAGGGGGCGCGATTTTTAGCGGAAAATGGAGATTTCGGGGTCAAAATTGAAGAGATTTCATGAAGGAAAGATGGGGAAACTTGGGGAGATGCTAGATCCACTTGAAACCAAGCAAATCCATGGATCAAAATCAACAAAACATCATCAAACCAACAAATCACAAAAAAATTGGGGGCTATTTTTGGTGGGGATTTTCGAATTTAGGGAAGAACACAACAAAATCAAGCTAGAAAAAGAGGGGTAGGGGCTCCAAAAACGTGATCAATGTGGCTCATGATACCAAGATGATGTAGGGCGGAACCCTAGGGGCTGATCTTTCACGTTTGGAGAGGATCCCTACGAGGAACACGAATAATAGCAGAAGGAAATGAGGGAAATCACGGGGAAACGCAAGAGAAAACACTCAATCAACACCAATATGATCACACATGTGCTAGATCCAAGAAACACAAAGAGATACATGGTCCAAATCCAACAAAGGACTATACAAGTGACGGTAGGTCATCTCCGAGAGGAGGTCTTGAATCCACGAGGGATCTTCCCGTCAAGGGGTCTTGAATCCAGGTGGATCTTCTCTGAAGAGGCCGCGGTATCTCACGAGGAGGAGATCCGTATGGATGAGCAAAGCTCTATCTCAAATGAGCTAATCCTTTTCTTCCCCTCTCTAGGAGGTGGAGGAGGTCTATTTATAGTCTAAGTGCAAAAGAGGGGCGAAGTGGAGGGGTACATGGGCTCCGGCCCGAGACTGGACGCAGCCAGGGTCCGGACGTCCGTGGGGCGCTGGTCGTCTGGAGGCTCGCGGGGTCCCGGATGTCCGGAGTTCTTCGGATGTCTGTAGATTCGGTTCTGTGGTCGCTGGCACGGTCGTCCGGAGGGGGCCGGTCGTCCGGAGCCTCGGAGTCATCGCATGTCTAGTACTGGTCGGACGTCCGGCCGCTGTAGCTTCTGCAGGCCTGTCTTCCTGGGGTTGTAGCGACCTCCAGGGGTCGGACGTTCGGGCTGGGCCGGTCGTCCGGATCCTGTAGCTTCCGAAGCAGCTCTTCTTCTTGATCCTTGTACTTGGCGTCCTCGCTAGCTCTTCCGTTGGTTGAGGTGGCTCCGTGGCTTTCCTCTAAGTACCTGATCATGCATAGCACAGATGTTGGAGGTAGTAGCCATGTCTGACATGTATAAAGTGAAGGTTCGGAGAGGAGCGAGTTCACCTTGTGTCCAATGGCGTATGTTTGAGGTCTCGTCATATGTCCTCTTGGGGTTTGGAGAGTAGTCGGAGTGTACATGGGGATGAACGTGGGATGCTCCACATCAGTCTACGATGGAATTACTCACGCATGGCGGTGAGCATCATGAAATGTGTGATGGAGGATGGTTGGTGATGATGATGGCGACGAATCACCCTCTCCGGAGCCCCGAACAGACTCCAGATCAACCCTTCTGATGAAGAACGGGAGGTGGAAGCGGCTTCGTATCGTAAAATGCGGTGAATCCTTCTCTCTGATTTTTTTCTCCGCGGATGTGAATATATAGAGTTGGAATTAGGGTCGGAGGAGGTCCAGGTGGCGCACAAGTCACCAGGGCACGCCCCAGGGGGGGTGCCCCCAGGCTTGTGGCCAATGGGTGGACCCCCTCTGGTTGATTCTTTTGCCAGTAATTTTTATATATTCCAAAAATATTCTCCGTAAATTTTCAGGTCAATCCGAGAACTTTTATTTCTGCACAAAAATAACACCATGGCAATTCTGCTGAAAGCAGCGTCAATCCGGGTTAGTTCCATTCAAATGATGCAAATTAGTGTCGAAAACAAGGGAAAAGAGTTTGAAAAACTAGATACGACGGAGATGTATCAGGCGATTGCAGGCGTCGATGCCTCCGCATTAGTACAACGTTGCTCAGGCTGTCAGGAGTTCGCCAAACAAAACCGGATGCCCCTCGCACAGAATAATGACTTGGTTCGTCTCAGGGGAAGTACACCATTATGATATCCTGCACAGTCTGATCACAGACAATGGGACAAACTTCACGGACAAAGAGGTTAAAGCGTGGTGCGCAAAAATGGGCATCAAGCTCAATTACACGTCCCTATATCACCCATGGTCAAACAGGCAAGTGGAACGCGTCAATGGACTAATCCTCGGTGGCATCAAGCCTAGGTTAGTACACTCCCTTAAAGAAGCTGACTACAAATGGATAGAGGAACTTGATTCTATCCTATGGGGTTTGCGCACCACGTCGAACAGATCCATCGGGTATACCCCATTTTTTGGTGTACAGCACTGAGGCAGTACTTCCTTGCGACATCATACAAGAAAATATGGAACTTGAAAATGCCAATAAAGAATCTTCTTCGGAAAGTGAAGGAGAAATTCTCTCACACTATGGCAGTTCTGAAGAAGAAGAAGATATCGAGAATCAACACTCCTTCACCCAAGAGCCTGAAATCCTGACACAAAGGCTAAGTGATCTAAAAAGACAAAATCTTTGTCTTATAAAGGATGACGAGCATGACGCACCAGAATGTAGCGACCCGACCTCAAACGGTCAAGCCTCTGTGTATCTGTGCTATCCCTGGATCAGTATGCGGGTACACATAGTACATCAATGTATATATCAAAGTGCAATCACATGTAAAGATAACGTAAAAATGATATATACATCATAATTGTCAGCGAAAACAAATAGTCGGGTGTAGAGTCCCATCAATGCCATCGGCAAGTTGAGTGTAGACCGTAACCCTGTACCGTACTCTTACTCATCGGAAGAAAGTATCTGCAACATGAAACATTGCAGCCGCCGTGTAGGTCAGTACATTGAATGTACCGGCAAGATCACAATATGAGAAAACAGATGATAAAACTATACTATATGCAATATGGCTTTGTTGCTCTGTGTCTGAGTTTTGTTTGCAGAAAAGCTGGATTTTATTTTCCAACATCAAAAAGGAATATCAGGAGTCTGTACTACAGAGTTATCTACAGTGACATGGTTCTACCAACCGACGTCGCATAGCCCAAATCATCATAAGTTGCCCACAACTAAGTTATCAGTCCGGTGTTGAGAGTTCTGAGATAGATCCAAGTCCAGAGGCTCAAATTGTCCGTAACTGGGGTTTGTACACTTTAGCTGCAAGATTCGATCCCTCTTGTTACGTTCTCGCACTTCAGGGTGTTTGAGAACGAGATAACCAAAACATGGTCTTTCGAAGAGTTCCTTTGACCATTGTTTGGTGCTCATCCAATCCTACCGTAGTTCTACATCTGCTAGCACCGTCCCAGCCAGAGTCACCACTAGGGTCAACCAAGCCAGAGCCCACAGTGACTTGCGGTTGCACAGGTAAGCTTCCGAGCATGAAGTATTCTTCCGTCTCTTTAAGTCTGGGTGAAGCTTTCTGCAAGATGTCATGGCGCTTCTCTATGCATCCCGGCCATCCACTAGTTTCTCTAGGGTGCCCGTCAACCATCCTTCACCCAGTAGTGTGTATTGAATTCTTGTCTCGAGTCTTGAAGTCTTGAGGTCCTGAAGATGTAGTCTGTGCAGATGCCACCATGAAGTTGTCTTCATTGACGTAGAGTCCTCCATTCTCACACCACTCCCGAGCACTCATACCAAACCCCGCTACATTAGCGTAGCATTAAAATTATATAACGTCTTGGGCTTGATAACAGGGAGATGGGTTCTGATGAGGACATGACTACCTTGGATACGACCAAAAATATTGCATACATGCATATTTGTCAGGTGATTTCTAATGCAAACTATTCAATAGTCTATTTATGTTATCCAGAACAAAAATACTTCACACACTTTTGTGTTTTGTCTAATTGCAGGTGTATGGGACATTTGTACAATCCACATATGAAGATAAGGGAAAAGGAGATGTTTAGGTTGTGTTCAAAAAGTCCTCTCACGTCACTTTTGGGCCAAGAGAAGATAGAGTCCAAGTCTCTCATGTTCTAGAATCAGATTCGGACTGCATAGACATACCTTACTCAAAACGCCAACAACTTTTTCATACGGACTCCGAATTGGGTGATTCTTTTTTTGTTGGAAACTAGATTTCGTGCTCTTTCCATCCCAATTGGAATCACCTTCAAATTCGTCCGGAGCGTTGAGTTACGGACGAAACAATCTGACGTTGCAGCAGAATCCGAGTCAAACTACAAGCCCAAAGGTGTTGCATCACCTACACTTGGGCCCATGAGCCTTGTACGACCTAGGGTTAGTTTTAGGCTGCCTTGGAACGTCCTCCCACCTCCTTGGCCGCCACCCCTTGCTCCTATATAAGTAGATCCATCTAGTAGCTTTTTCCTGGGGATTTGTTTAGTTAAAAGTTAGCCATTGCAACTTCGTGTACTTCGTTTGTGTCCAACGACCTGACTAAGACCGCTTATGGATCCCCACCATTATCAATACTTCATATATATTCACAATATTTAGATTGCTTTAGCATATTCTTGCTCGTTCTTCGATTGCTTGCAGGAATAGACCTTCGTGGTCAGGCTGATTGATGAGGACATCAATACCATTGTTACACCCACAGCCCCTACTGCTACATATGCGGGACCAATTACTAGAGCTCGCACACGCCAATTAAATTATCAGGTACTTTCGTTTCTTGGTAATGATTCTAATGTTCATGAGAATATGATGCTGCCTAAATTGGATACATTTGTTTTGCTTACAAATGAAGGGCCTAGCTTGGAGAAGGATGAACATTGGAGCAAGAACAAGCATGGAGATGATGCCATGCGCAAGGGGAACAAGAACGGAGTTACAAGTGATGATTTCAGGACTTTGAAGCCACCATAATGGGTGCATGAAGCCTTGGACGAAATATACAAGATGCCACTTCATAAATTTCGTCCCGAGGCTATTATAGGTGCTGCGTCACCTTTTTATTGGGCCAGGCCCATGTAATTTCGAAATACATAAGTATAGGCTATTTTTAGAGTCTGTATGTGTGAGGAAACAAGAGATAGGGTTGATTTCGGACCCCTCCACCAAGGGCCACGAAATTCCCCCTCTCTTCCTCCATATATACAGCCCTTAGGGCACCATTTAGACTTTGAGTTTTGTTTAGATTAAAAGTTCGCCATAGCTGCAACTTCGCGTACTTCGTTTGTGTTCAACGACCAGACAAAGGCGTCACACAACCCCACCTTGATCAATAAAGCTTTCATCTTATATTCGCAATATCCAGATTGCAATCTCAGTTTCTTGCTTGTTCTTCGTTTGCTCGCAGGAAACAAACCCTCGAGGTCAGGTTGATCGTGCTCCGGCGTGGTCAATAACCTCTCGGAGTTGGTTTAGCGATTGCTAAGGCGCGACGTCCTCGCACGTTCATAGTCGGGTCGTCAAAGTCGACTGCCACCAAAGCGATATCCACCATCTCATCGAAAGACGGGACACCTTTGCCTCTATCAAGTGGTATCAGAGCTCCAGGTTGCTCGGTGAGATTTTACAGTTTTTCGTAGTTTAGATCGAGTCCGTTCTTCATACCTATAGTCCACGAAAAAGCCAAAAAAAATTAGGGTTAGTTCATCCCATCCGAACCAATCTGAGCCTTGCATAATCTTTTCTGTATTTGCTTTGTTGAATTTGCGGTTGCATCGTCGTGTCCAGTTGCTGGTCTTAGCGTCTAGTCTTTTAGAGTTTCGAGTTCTGTTCACAGGTTGTCACGTCGCTGCTGCCATATATCACCATCGCATCATCATCGTCGCTGTTGCCATATACCACCACCACATATTCACCGCCAATCCGAATCCATATACGCCACCACACATCCGCCGCCATCACGCCAATCCGAGTTCACCTGCAACATATATCCGCCACATGTCCGTGTTCCACCAGATTCATCTCCGCCACCAGTCCGAGTTCCACCAGATTCATCTCCGCCACCAGTCCTAGTCCGAGTCCAGTAATTGTTGTGATAGAGGCAAAGGTGTCCCGTCTTTCGATGAGATGATGGATATCGCTTTGGTGAAAGTCGACTTTGACGATCCGACTACGAACGTGCGAGGACGTCGCGCCTTAGCAATCGCTAAACCAACTCCGAGAGGTTATTGACCACGCCGGAGCACGATCAACCTGACCACGAGGGTCTGTTTCCTGCGAGCAAACGAAGAACAAGCAAGAAACTGAGATTGCAATCTGGATATTGCGAATATAAGATGAAAGCTTTATTGATCAAGGTGGGGTTCTGTGACGCCTTTGTCTGGTCGTTGAACACAAACGAAGTACGCGAAGTTGCAGCTATGGCGAACTTTTAATCTAAACAAAACCCAAAGTCTAAACGATGCCCTAAGGGCTGTATATATGGAGGAAGAGGGGGAAATTTCGTGGCCCTTGGTGGAGGGGTCCGAAATCAACCCTATCTCTTGTTTCCCCACACATACAGACTCTAAAAATAGCCTATACTTATGTATTTCGAAATTACATGGGCCTGGCCCAATAATAAGGTGACGCAGCACCTAAAATAGCCTCGGGACGAAATTTATGAAGTGGCATCTTGTATATTTCGTCCAAGGCTTCATGCACCCATTATGGTGGCTTCAAAGTCCTGAAATCATCACTTGTAACTCCATTCTTGTTCCCCTTGCGCATGCCATCATCTCCATGCTTGTTCTTGCTCCAATGTTCATCCTTCTCCAAGCTAGGCCCTTCATTTGTAAGCAAAACAAATGTATCCAATTTAGGCAGCATCATATTCTCATGAACATTAGAATCTGATGAGGACATGACTACCTTGGATATGACCAAAAATATTGCATATATGCATATTTGTCAGGTGATTTCTAGTGCAAACTATTCAATAATCTATTTATGTTATCCAGAACAAAAATACTTCACACACTTTTGTGTTTTGTCTAATTGCAGGTGTATGGGACATTTGTACAATCCACATATGAAGATAAGGAAGAAAGAGATGTTTATTTGCTGTCCAAAAAGTTCTCTCACGTCACTTTTGGCCCAAGAGAAGATAGAGTCCAAGTCTCTCACGTTCTGGATTCAGATTCGGACTGCACAAACACACCTGACTCAAAATGCACACAAGTTTTTCATACGGACTCCGAATTGGGTGATTCTTTTTTTGTTGGAAACTAGATTTCGTGCACTTTCCAACCCAATTGGAATCACCTTCAAATTCGTCCGGAGCGTTGAGTTGTGGACGAAACAATCTGATGCTGCAGCAGAATCCGAGTCAAACTACAAGTCCAAAGGTGTTACATCACCTCCACTTGGGCCCATTGGCCTTGTACGACCTAGATTTAGTTTTAGGCTGCCTTGGGACGTCCTCCCACCTCCTTGGCCACCACCCCTTGCTCCTATATAAGTAGATCCATCTAGTAGTTTTTCCTTGGGATTTGTTTAGTTAAAAGTTAGCCATTGCAACTTCGTGTACTTCGTTTGTGTCCAACGACCAGACCAAGACCGCTTACAGATCCCCACCTTTATCAATACTTCATATATATTCGCAATATTCAGATTGCTTTATCATATTCTTGCTCGTTCTTCGATTGCTTGCAGGAATAGAACTTCGTGGTCAGGTTGATCGTGCTCCGGCGTGGTCAATAACCTCAGGAGATTGGTTTAGCGATTGCTAAGGCGCAACGTCGTGCACGTTTGTAGTCGGATCGTCAAAGTCGTCTCCACCAAATCGGTAGTATCATCTCATCGAAAGATCGGGACACCCCGCCTCTATCAAGTGGTATCAGTTTTCAGGTTGCTCGGTGAGAATTTCCAGTTTTTCCTAGATTAGATTTATTTTCTTACCTATTGTCCAAGAAAAAGCCACAAAACAAAAGTTAGATCTATTCATCCTTTGTCCTAGCCAGACTGAGCCTTTGCAATTTTCTATTCATTGCTTGCATAGTTGAATTATCGGTTGCATCGTCGTGTTAGTTGCTGGTCTTAGTGTCTAGTTCCTTTAGAGGTTCGAGTTCTGTTCACATTAGTCACGTCGCCGCTGCATCGTTATCCCTTCCGCTGTCCACCACCCATCCATCAATTTCCTCCACGTGCTACCCACCGTTCATTGTCATAATCATAGTTGAGATCGTTCCCATCTTCGCTTGATCCACTCTACATCTTATCTAGTTTGTTTTGGAAAGAGGGAGAGAGAAAAAAAAGATAGAGAAAAAAAGAGAGAGAAAAAAAAAGAGAAAAAAGGAAAGAAAAAAAAAGTCAGAGAAAAAAAAAGAAAGGAAAAGAAAAAAAAAGTGTGAGAAAAAAAAGAGAGGAGAAAAAAAAACAAATTTCGGATCTATCTAGACTCAATCTCGTAGTTGAATTCGGATTGGAATCTGTTTTGTGCACTATTCAGTAAAACAGGCATAACTTCTTCATATGAAGTCTGTTTTGGCTCCGCGAGTACTCAAATGAAAGCTAGTGACGAGCCGCATCTAAATAGTTGCAGAAGCTAGTTCAGTATTTGGCACCTCAACATCAGCTTCTAAATAGGTCTACTGCTATTGTGATCTTCACTTATATCTTGCTGTCCAGAGCTACTTCATATCCTTTTTTGATGCTAGTTGTGCTACGCCGTGACCTCATTAGTGTTCTAGGCTCGCGTCTCTAGTACGGTCTAGCCTAGGACCAGCAGAGTACCGTCGTTGAGCGTTTATTCAACATTGCATCTTTGAATTGATTATTGCTAATCTTTTGCTACCATATATAGCCAACCCAGCTCCACATATTTCTACACCGTGTATACATACGCTCCCCTGGCAATCGCTTTACTCAATATTCGGAGTTACTTGACACCGCTGGTTGCCGATCACCGCCTGCTGCATGGTAAGAACTTGTAAGACATTGATATTTGCTTTACTGTGAGCGTTTTACCACCACATCCTAGTAGTTATAGGAACATTATTTTTGGGTTTTGTTTCTTGTTCTACTAATCATGACAGGATCCAGAGTCAATTCATGGGCTTTGCCGATCGCGGGAGACGTGCCACCACCTTTGCAAATACCACAACCGTCACGAGAGGTGCACAAACATCCAAATGCACATGATCAGGTTAATGTATCTATACCACCATTTAATGGCCGTTTTAAACCTGCTTTATATATTGAATGGGAGTTCGACATAAAAAATATATTTGCTTCCCATAATTTCGATGAACATAAAAAGGTTAAGGTTGCGGTTGGTTCTTTCACTGGTTATGCTTTGGTTTGGTGGAGTGAATATTGTCGGTTACACCCTGATTATATATCTACTACTTGGGATGATTTGAAACTTGTCATGCGACATACTTTCGTCCCTGCTTATTATACTCGTGACATGATTAAGAAGTTGCAACACTTAAAACAAGGTAGTGAAACTGTAACAAAATATTATGATGATTTACAAACTACCTTGTTGCATTCCTCTTTAGAAGAAAGTGAAGATGATTTTATGGATAGATTTTGGGGAGGATTGAACCGTGATATTCAAGAGATACTAATTCATGAAGAGTGTTGATAGAGGCAAAGGTGTCCCGTCTTTCGATGAGATGGTGGATTTCGCTTTGGTGGAAGTCGACTTTGACGATCCGACTACGAACGTGCGAGGACGTCGCGCCTTAGCAATCGCTAAACCAACTCCGAGAGGTTATTGACCACGCCGGAGCACGATCAACCTGACCACGAGGGTCTGTTTCCTGCGAGCAAACGAAGAACAAGCAAGAAACTAAGATTGCAATCTGGATATTGCGAATATAAGATGAAAGCTTTATTGATCAAGGTGGGGTTCTGTGACGCCTTTGTCTGGTCGTTGAACACAAACGAAGTACGCGAAGTTGCAGCTATGGCGAACTTTTAATCTAAACAAAACCCAAAGTCTAAACGACGCCCTAAGGGCTGTATATATGGAGGAAGAGGGGGGAATTTCGTGGCCCTTGGTGGAGGAGTCCGAAATCAACCCTATCTCTTGTTTCCCCACACATACGGACTCTAAAAATAGCCTATACTTATATATTTCGAAATTACATGGGCCTGGCCCAATAATAAGGTGACGCAGCACCTAAAATAGCCTCGGGACGAAATTTATGAAGTGGCATCTTGTATATTTCGTCCAAGGCTTCATGCACCCATTATGGTGGCTTCAAAGTCCTGAAATCATCACTTGTAACTCCATTCTTGTTCCCCTTGCGCATGCCATCATCTCCATGCTTGTTCTTGCTCCAATGTTCATCCTTCTCCAAGCTAGGCCCTTCATTTGTAAGCAAAACAAATGTATCCAATTTAGGCAGCATCATATTCTCATGAACATTAGAATCATTACCAAGAAACGAAAGTACCTGGTAATTTAGTTGGCGTGCACGAGCTCTAGTAATTGGTCCAGTATGTATAGCAGCAGGGGCTGTGGGTGTAACAATTGTATTGATGTCCTCATCATCCTCCCCTTCTTGAAATGAAGTCGTCCTCGACGGAAGCTCATCTTCCTCACCCAAATAAGACTTCAAATCTGCAATGTTAAAAGTGGGACTAACCCCAAAATCTACAGGCAGCTCAAGTTTATATGCATTATCATTTATTTTCTCTAACACCTTAAAGGGACCATCAGCACGTGGCATTAACTTTGATTTGCGCAAATCAGGAAATCTATCCTTACGCAAATGTAACCAAACAAGATCTCCAGGTGCAAACACAACATGTTTTCTACCCTTATCTCCAGCAAGTTTATATTTAGCATTCATACGCTCAATGTTTTCCTTAGTTAACTCATGCATTTTTAAAATCAATTCAGCACGTTGTTTAGCATCAAAATTAACCTTCTCCGAAGATGGAAGAGGCAACAAATCAATAGGTGCACGAGGTAGGAAACCATACACAACTTCAAAAGGGCACATCTTAGTAGTAGAATGCAATGAACGATTATAAGCAAATTCAATATGAGGCAAGCATTCCTCCCACATTTTCTTATTATTCTTCAAAACAGCCCTAAGCATAGTAGACAACGTTCTATTGACCACTTCAGTTTGTCCATCAGTTTGGGGGTGACAAGTAGTACTAAAAAGCAGTTTAGTCCCCAACTTAGCCCATAAACATCTCCAAAAGTGGCTAAGAAATTTAGTATCACGATCTGAAACAATAGTATTTGGCACACCATGCAAGCGAATAATTTCACGAAAGAACAAATCAGCAACATTAACAGCATCATCGCTTTTATGACATGGTATAAAGTGTGCCATTTTCGAGAATCTATCCACGACAACAAATATGCTATCCCTCCCCTTCTTTCTTCGAGGTAAACCTAAAACAAAGTCCATAGATATATCCTCCCAAGGAACACTAGGTACAGGCAAAGGCATATATAAACCATGAGGATTGAGTCGTGACTTAGCTTTTTGACATGTAGTGCATCGAGCAATAAAACGCTCAACATCCCGTCTCATCTTTGGCCAAAAGAAATGTGTAGCAAGTACGTCCTCCGTCTTCTTCACGCCAAAGTGTCCCATTAATCCTCCTCCATGCGCCTCCTGCAACAACAAAAGACGAACGGAGCTAGCTGGAATGCATAGCTTGTTAGCACGAAACACAAATCCATCGTTAACGACAAACTTGTTCCACATTCTTCCTTCTTTACAATTCTGCATTACATCTTTAAAATCAGCATCATGCACATATTGATTGATGAGGACATCAATACCATTGTTACACCCACAGCCCCTACTGCTACATATACGGGACCAATTACTAGAGCTCGCGCACGCCAATTAAATTATCAGGTACTTTCGTTTCTTGGTAATGATTCTAATGTTCATGAGAATATGATGCTGCCTAAATTGGAGACATTTGTTTTGCTTACAAATGAAGGGCCTAGCTTGGAGAAGGATGAACATTGGAGCAAGAACAAGCATGGAGATGATGCCATGCGCAAGGGGAACAAGAATGGAGTTACAAGTGATGATTTCAGGACTTTGAACCCACCATAATGGGTGCATGAAGCCTTGGACGAAATATACAAGATGCCACTTCATAAATTTCGTCCCGAGGCTATTATAGGTGCTGCGTCACCTTTTTATTGGGCCAGGCCCATGTAATTTCGAAATACATGAGTATAGGCTATTTTTCGAGTCCGTATGTGTGGGGAAACAAGAGATATGGTTGATTTCGGACCGCTCCACCAAGGGCCACGAAATTTCCCCTCTCTTCCTCCATATATACAGCCCTTAGGGCACTGTTTAGACTTTGGGTTTTGTTTAGATTAAAAGTTCGCCATAGCTGCAACTTCGCGTACTTCGTTTGTGTTCAACGACCAGACAAAGGCGTCACAGAACCCCACCTTGATCAATAAAGCTTTAATCTTATATTCGCAATATCCAGATTGCAACCTCAGTTTCTTGCTTGTTCTTCGTTTGCTCGCAGGAAACAGACCATCGTGGTCAGGTTGATCGTGCTCCGGCGTGGTCAATAACCTCTCGGAGTTGGTTTAGCGATTGCTAAGGCGCGACGTCCTCGCACGTTCGTAGTCGGATCGTCAAAGTCGACTGCCACCAAAGCGATATCCATCATCTCATCGAAAGACGGGACACCTTTGCCTCTATCAAGTGGTATCAGATTTCCAGGTTGCTCGGTGAGATTTTACAGTTTTTCGTAGTTTAGATCGAGTCTGTTCTTCATACCTATAGTCCACGAAAAAGCCAAAAAAAATTAGGGTTAGTTCATCCCATCCGAACCAATCTGAGCCTTGCATAATCTTTTCTGTATTTGCTTTGTTGAATTTGCGGTTGCATCATCGTGTCCAGTTGCTGGTCTTAGCGTCTAGTCTTTTAGAGTTTCAAGTTCTGTTCACAGGTTGTCACGTCGCCGCTGCCATATATCACCACCGCATCATCATCGTCGCTGTTGCCATATACCACCACCACATATTCACCGCCAATCCTGATCCATATACGCCACCACATATCCGCCGCCATCACGCCAATCCGAGTTCACCTGCAACATATATCCGCCACCTGTCCGTGTTCCACCAGATTCATCTCCGCCACCAGTCCGAGTTCCACCAGATTCATCTCCGCCACATTCCAAGAGTTGATATGATTGTTCCTTCAACTACTAGGCATACTATGACAATCTCATCCGTTGTTGTCAGGACTACATCACCTCCACCATGTGACACATCGCCCCCGAGAGTGGCTACATCATCTGAGTTGATCATAAGAGGTAATGACAAAGGTACTGATCTTCCATCTCTACATGAGAATGATGAATGCCTTGTCAATTTGAATGCACCATCTGATGAGCTACCCACTACTTTGATCACACCACCTATTTTAGAGGACTACATTGATAATTTGACTTTGCCATGTGATCAAACAACTGAAATACCAACAATTTTGAGTGCACCCATTGAATTAACTATTGATGCAAAAGAACCAATGTTTATTCATTTTGATATGACCTCTAATCTTGGTGATGATTCTGTGTTAAATGACTTATTGCATGTTTGCTTATTTAAGAATGTCGTAGCATGTAAATTTGATGCAAGTAAGGTTTATTCACCAATGTTGGGATGGGTTAATGATGAACATTGTCAATCTTTTGAAATGAATAAGAGCTTCACTTATATGTGCAAACTGAGTTGCAATATTTTCATGCCTTCTACTTCTTGTGCTAATTTTTTGGCTTTAGATTTTATGAACTATGCAAGTTACTCATCTATTCATGTGTCATATATGCAAAAATCAAGGGAAGTAAAACTGAATGACATATACATATACAACATGTACACCTTGTCTCTTTTTTTAGCCACATTTCAGATTAAGCAACGCCGAGGACGGCTTTATTTTCAAGAAGGGGAGGATGATGAGGACATGACTACCTTGGATATGACCAAAAATATTGCATATATGCATATTTGTCAGGTGATTTCTAGTGCAAACTATTCAATAATCTATTTATGTTATCCAGAACAAAAATACTTCACACACTTTTGTGTTTTGTCTAATTGCAGGTGTATGGGACATTTGTACAATCCACATATGAAGATAAGGAAGAAAGAGATGTTTATTTTCTGTCCAAAAAGTTCTCTCGCGTCACTTTTGGCCCAAGAGAAGATAGAGTCCAAGTCTCTCACGTTCTGGATTCAGATTCGGACTGCACAGACACACCTGACTCAAAACGCACACAAGTTTTTCATACGGACTCCGAATTGGGTGATTCTTTTTTTGTTGGAAACTAGATTTCGTGCACTTTCCAACCCAATTGGCATCACCTTCAAATTCGTCCGAAGCGTTGAGTTGTGGATGAAACAATCTGATGCTGCAGCAGAACCCGAGTCAAACTACAAGTCCAAAGGTGTTACATCACCTCCACTTGGGCCCATTGGCCTTGTACGACCTAGATTTAGTTTTAGGCTGCCTTGGGACGTCCTCCCACCTCCTTGGCCGCCACCCCTTGCTCCTATATAAGTAGATCCATCTAGTAGCTTTTCCTTGGGATTTGTTTAGTTAAAAGTTAGCCATTGCAACTTCGTGTACTTCGTTTGTGTCCAACGACCAGACCAAGACCGTTTACGGATCCCCACCTTTATCAATACTTCATATATACTCGCAATATTCAGATTGCTTTTATCATATTCTTGCTTGTTCTTCGATTGCTTGCAGGAATAGACCTTCGTGGTCAGGTTGATTGTGCTCCAGCGTGGTCAATAACCTTTCGGAGTTGATTTAGCGATTGCTAAGGCGCAACGTCGTGCACGTTTGTAGTCGGATCGTCAAAGTCATCTTCACCAAATCGATAGTTATCATCTCATCGAAAGATCGGGACACCCCCGCCTCTATCAAGTGGTATCAGTTTTCAGGTTGCTCAGTGAGAATTTCCAGTTTTCCTAGATTAGATTTATTTTCTTACCTATTGTCCAAGAAAAAGCCACACAAAAAAAAGTTAGATCTGTTCATCCTTTATCCAAGCCAGTCTGAGCCTTTGCAATTTTCTATTCATTGCTTGCATAGTTGAATTATCGGTTGCATCGTCGTGTCAGTTGCTGGTCTTAGTGTCTAGTTCCTTTAGAGTTTCGAGTTCTGTTCACATTAGTCACGCAGCCGCTGCATCATTATCCCATCCGCTGTCCACCATCCCATCCACCAATTTCCACCACGTGCTACGCACTATTTATTGTCATAATCATTGTTGAGGTCACTCACATCTTCGCATGATCGAATCTGCATCTTATCTAGTTTGTCTTGGAGAGAGGGAGAAAAAGAAGATAAAGAAAAAAAAGAGAGAAAAAAGGAAAGAAAAAAAAGAAAAAGAGGGAGAAGAAAAAGAAAAAAAAAGCGTGAGAGAAAAAAAGATAGAAGAAAAAAAATTGGATCTATCTAGAATCAATCTCGTACCTGAATTCGGATTGGAATCTGTTTTGCGCACTGTTCAGTAAAACAGGTGTATCTTTCTCATACGAAGTCCGTTCTGGCTCCGTGAGTACTCAAATTGAAGATAGCGACGAGCCGCATCTAAATAGTTGCAGAAGCTAGTTCAATATTTGACACCTCAAAATCGGCTTCTAAATAGGTCTTTTTGCCCTCCGAAGTTCGTGAACACAGCTTGTTCCAATTTTCAGGCCAGTTTTAGAATTCTTTGACTCCTCATATCAACTCGGAATTGAGTGATTCTTTTTGCATTGGAAAGCTTGAGTTAGTAGCATTCTTTGAAAGAATTTATCAGAAAATTGTCTCAAACTTTTCAAGAGGAAAGTTGGAGAGAGAGTTGTTGTATATCCTGCTTGGCAGTTGTTTTTCATCATTATCTTCACTGCTGTTGTGATCTTCACTTATATCTTGCTGTCAAGAGCTACTTAGTATCCTTCATTGATGCTAGTTGTGCTACGCCGTGACCTTATTAGTGTTCTAGGCTCGCGTCTCTAGTCCGGTCTAGCCTAGGACCAGCACAATACCGTCGTTGAGCGTTTATTCAACATTGCATCTTTGAATTGATTATTGCTAATCTTTTGCTACCATATATAGCCAACCCAGCTCCACATATTTCTACACCGTGTATACGTACGCTCCCCTGGCAATCGCTTTACTCAATATTCGGAATTACTTGACACCGCTGGTTGCCGATCACCGCCTGCTGCATGGTAAGAACTTGTAAGACATTGATATTTGCTTTACTGTGAGCGTTTTACCACCACATCCTAGTAGTTATAGGAACATTATTTTTGGGTTTTGTTTCTTGTTCTACTAATCATGACAGGATCCAGAGTCAATTCATGGGCTTTGCCGATCGCGGGAGACGTGCCACCACCTTTGCAAATACCACAACCGTCACGAGAGGTGCACAAACATCCAAATGCACATGATCAGGTTAATGTATCTATACCACCATTTAATGGCCGTTTTAAACCTGCTTTATATATTGAATGGGAGTTCGACATAAAAAATATATTTGCTTCCCATAATTTCAATGAACATAAAAAGGTTAAGGTTGCGGTTGGTTCTTTCACTGGTTATGCTTTGGTTTGGTGGAGTGAATATTGTCGGTTACACCCTGATTATATACCTACTACTTGGGATGATTTGAAAGTTAGCCATTGCAACTTCGTGTACTTCGTTTGTGTCCAACGACCAGACCAAGACCGCTTACGGATCCCCACCATTATCAATACTTCATATATATTTGCAATATTCAGATTGCTTTATCATATTCTTGCTCGTTCTTCGATTGCTTGCAGGAATAGACCTTCGTGGTCAGGCTGACCGTGCTTCCAGCATCGTCAGTAACCTTAGGAGATTGGTTTAGCGATTGCTAAGGCGCAACGTCGTGCACGTTTGTAGTCGGATCGTCAAAGTCGTCTCCACCAAATCGATAGTTTTAAACCTGCTTTATTTATTGAATGGGAGTTCGACATAAAAAATATATTTGCTTCCCATAATTTCGATGAACATAAAAAGGTTAAGGTTGCGGTTGGTTCTTTCACTGGTTATGCTTTGGTTTGGTGGAGTGAATATTGTCGGTTACAACCTGATTATATACCTACTACTTGGGATGATTTGAAACTTGCCATGCGACATACTTTCGTCCCTGCTTATTATACTCGTGACATGATTAAGAAGTTGCAACACTTAAAACAAGGTAGTGAAACTGTAACAAAATATTATGATGATTTACAAACTACCTTGTTGCATTCCTCTTTAGAAGAAAGTGAAGATGATTTTATGGATAGATTTTGGGGAGGATTAAACCGTGATATTCAAGAGATACTAATTCATGAAGAGTGTTATCCTATGGACCATTTGTTTCATCTTGCTTGCAAAGCTGAACAGGAAATAAAACGACGTGTTGGCCACGAGGAGAACAAGCGCACGGTGCACATTCCAAGAGTTGATATGATTGTTCCTTCAACTACTAGGCATACTATGACAACCACATCCGTTGTTGTCAGGACTACATCACCTCCACCATGTGACACATCGCCCCCGAGGGTGGCTACATCATCTGAGTTGATCATAAGAGGTAATGACAAAGGTACTGATCTTCCATCTCTACATGAGAATGATGAATGCCTTGTCAATTTGAATGCACCATCTGATGAGCTACCCACTACTTTGATCACACCACCTATTTTAGAGGACTATGTTGATAATTTGACTTTGCCATGTGATCAAACAACTGAAATACCAACAATTTTGAGTGCACCCATTGAATTAACTATTGATGCAAAAGAACCAATGTTTAATCATTTTGATATGACCTCTAATCTTGGTGATGATTCTGTGTTGAATGACTTATTGCATGTTTGCTTATTTAAGCATGTTGTAGCATGTAAATTTGATGCAAGTAAGGTTTTTTCACCAATGTTGGGATGGTTTAATGATGAACATTGTCAATCTTTTGAAATGAATAAGAGCTTCACTTATATGTGCAAACTGAGTTGCAATATTTTCATGCCTTCTACTTCTTGTGCTAATTTTTTGGCTTTAGATTTTATTAACTATGCAAGTTACTCATCTATTCATGTGTCATATATGCAAAAATCAAGGGAAGTAAAAATGGATGACATATACATATACAACATGTACACCTTGTCTCTTTTGTTAGCCACATTTCAGATTAAGCAACGCCGAGGACGGCTTTATTTTCAAGAAGGGGAGGATGATGAGGACATGACTACCTTGGATATGACCAAAAATATTGCATATATGCATATTTGTCAGGTGATTTCTAGTGCAAACTATTCAATAATCTATTTATGTTATCCAGAACAAAAATACTTCACACACTTTTGTGTTTTGTCTAATTGCAGGTGTATGGGACATTTGTACAATCCACATATGAAGATAAGGAAGAAAGAGATGTTTATTTGCTGTCCAAAAAGTTCTCTCGCGTCACTTTTGGCCCAAGAGAAGATAGAGTCCAAGTCTCTCACGTTCTGGATTCCGATTCGGACAGCACAGACACACCTGACTCAAAACGCACACAAGTTTTTCATACGGACTCCGAATTGGGTGATTCTTTTTTTGTTGGAAACTAGATTTCGTGCACTTTCCATCCCAATTGGAATCACCTTCAAATTCGTCCGGAGTGTTGAGTTGTGGACGAAACAATCTGATGCTGCAGCAGAATCCGAGTCAAACTACAAGTCCAAAGGTATTACATCACCTCCACTTGGGCCCATTGGCCTTGTACGACCTAGATTTAGTTTTAGGCTGCCTTGGGACGTCCTCCCACCTCCTTGGCCGCCACCCCTTGCTCCTATATAAGTAGATCCATCTAGTAGCTTTTCCTTGGGATTTGTTTAGTTAAAAGTTAGCCATTGCAACTTCGTGTACTTCGTTTGTGTCCAACGACCAGACCAAGACCGTTTACGGATCCCCACCTTTATCAATACTTCATATATATACTCGCAATATTCATATTGCTTTTATCATATTCTTGCTTGTTCTTCGATTGCTTGCAGGAATAGACCTTCGTGGTCAGGTTGATTGTGCTCCAGCGTGGTCAATAACCTTTCGGAGTTGGTTTAGCGATTGCTAAGGCACAACGTCGTGCACGTTTGTAGTCGGATCGTCAAAGTCATCTTCACCAAATCGATAGTTATCATCTCATCGAAAGATCGGGACACCCCCGCCTCTATCAAGTGGTATCAGTTTTCAGGTTGCTCGGTGAGAATTTCCAGTTTTTCTAGATTAGATTTATTTTCTTACCTATTGTCCAAGAAAAAGCCACACAAAAAAAAGTTAGATCTGTTCATCCTTTATCCAAGCCAGTCTGAGCCTTTGCAATTTTCTATTCGTTGCTTGCATAGTTGAATTATCGGTTGCATCGTCGTGTCAGTTGCTGGTCTTAGTGTCTAGTTCCTTTAGAGTTTCGAGTTCTGTTCACATTAGTCACGCAGCCGCTGCATCATTATCCCATCCGCTGTCCACCATCCCATCCACCAATTTCCACCACGTGCTACGCACTATTTATTGTCATAATCATTGTTGAGGTCACTCACATCTTCGCATGATCGAATCTGCATCTTATCTAGTTTGTCTTGGAGAGAGGGAGAAAAAGAAGATAAAGAAAAAAAAAGAGAGAAAAAAGGAAAGAAAAAAAAAGAAAAAGAGGGAGAAGAAAAAGAAAAAAAAAGCGTGAGAGAAAAAAAGATAGAAGAAAAAAAATTGGATCTATCTAGAATCAATCTCGTACCTGAATTCGGATTGGAATCTGTTTTGCGCATTGTTCAGTAAAACAGGTGTATCTTCCTCATACGAAGTCCGTTTTGGCTCCGTGAGTACTCAAATTGAAGATAGCGACGAGCCGCATCTAAATAGTTGCAGAAGCTAGTTCAATATTTGACACCTCAAAATCGGCTTCTAAATAGGTCTTTTTACCCTCCGAAGTTCGTGAACACAGCTTGTTCCAATTTTCAGGCCAGTTTTAGAATTCTTTGACTCCTCATATCAACTCGGAATTGAGTGATTCTTTTTGCATTGGAAAGCTTGAGTTAGTAGCATTCTTTGAAAGAAGTTATCAGAAAATTGTCTCAAACTTTTCAAGAGGAAAGTTGGAGAGAGAGTTGTTGTATATCCTGCTTGGCAGTTGTTTTTCATCATTATCTTCACTGCCGTTGTGATCTTCACTTATATCTTGCTGTCAAGAGCTACTTAGTATCCTTCATTGATGCTAGTTGTGCTACGCCGTGACCTTATTAGTGTTCTAGGCTCGCGTCTCTAGTCCGGTCTAGCCTAGGACCAGCACAGTACCGTCGTTGAGCGTTTATTCAACATTGCATCTTTGAATTGATTATTGCTATTCTTTTGCTACCATATATAGCCAACCCAGCTCTACATATTTCTACACCGTGTATACGTACGCTCCCCTGGCAATCGCTTTACTCAATATTCGGAATTACTTGACACCGCTGGTTGCCGATCACCGCCTGCTGCATGGTAAGAACTTGTAAGACATTGATATTTGCTTTACTGTGAGCGTTTTACCACCACATCCTAGTAGTTATAGGAACATTATTTTTGGGTTTTGTTTCTTGTTCTACTAATCATGACAGGATCCAGAGTCAATTCATGGGCTTTGTCGATCGCGGGAGACGTGCCACCACCTTTGCAAATACCACAACCGTCACGAGAGGTGCACAAACATCCAAATGCACATGATCAGGTTAATGTATTTATACCACCATTTAATGGCCGTTTTAAACCTGCTTTATATATTGAATGGGAGTTCGACATAAAAAATATATTTGCTTCCCATAATTTCGATGAACATAAAAAGGTTAAGGTTGCGGTTGGTTCTTTCACTGGTTATGCTTTGGTTTGGTGGAGTGAATATTGTCGGTTACACCCTGATTATATACCTACTACTTGGGATGATTTGAAACTTGCCATGCGACATACTTTCGTCCCTGCTTATTATACTCGTGACATGATTAAGAAGTTGCAACACTTAAAACAAGGTAGTGAAACTGTAACAAAATATTATGATGATTTACAAACTACCTTGTTGCATTCCTCTTTAGAAGAAAGTGAAGATGGTTTTATGGATAGATTTTGGGGAGGATTAAACCGTGATATTCAAGAGATACTAATTCATGAAGAGTGTTATCCTATGGACCATTTGTTTCATCTTGCTTGCAAAGCTGAACAGGAAATAAAACGATGTGTTGGCCACGAGGAGAACAAGCGCACAGTGCACATTCCAAGAGTTGATATGATTGTTCCTTCAACTACTAGGCATACTATGACAATCTCATCCGTTGTTGTCAGGACTACATCACCTCCACCATGTGACACATCGCCCCCGAGAGTGGCTACATCATCTGAGTTGATCATAAGAGGTAATGACAAAGGTACTGATCTTCCATCTCTACATGAGAATGATGAATGCCTTGTCAATTTGAATGCACCATCTGATGAGCTACCCACTACTTTGATCACACCACCTATTTTAGAGGACTACGTTGATAATTTGACTTTGCCATGTGATCAAACAACTGAAATACCAACAATTTTGAGTGCACCCATTAAATTAACTATTGATGCAAAAGAACCAATGTTTATTCATTTTGATATGACCTCTAATCTTGGTGATGATTCTGTGTTAAATGACTTATTGCATGTTTGCTTATTTAAGAATGTTGTAGCATGTAAATTTGATGCAAGTAAGGTTTATTCACCAATGTTGGGATGGGTTAATGATGAACATTGTCAATCTTTTGAAATGAATAAGAGCTTCACTTATATGTGCAAACTGAGTTGCAATATTTTCATGCCTTCTACTTCTTGTGCTAATTTTTTGGCTTTAGATTTTATGAACTATGCAAGTTACTCATCTATTCATGTGTCATATATGCAAAAATCAAGGGAAGTAAAAATGAATGACATATACATATACAACATGTACACCTTGTCTCTTTTGTTAGCCACATTTCAGATTAAGCAACGCCGAGGACGGCTTTATTTTCAAGAAGGGGAGGATGATGAGGACATGACTACCTTGGATATGACCAAAAATATTGCATATATGCATATTTGTCAGGTGATTTCTAGTGCAAACTATTCAATAATCTATTTATGTTATCCAGAACAAAAATACTTCACACACTTTTGTGTTTTGTCTAATTGCAGGTGTATGGGACATTTGTAAAATCCACATATGAAGATAAGGAAGAAAGAGATGTTTATTTGCTGTCCAAAAAGTTCTCTCACGTCACTTTTGGCCCAAGAGAAGATAGAGTCCAAGTCTCTCACGTTCTGGATTCAGATTTGGACTGCACAGACATACCTGACTCAAAACGCACACAAGTTTTTCATACGGACTCCGAATTGGGTGATTTTTTTTTGTTGGAAACTAGATTTCATGCACTTTCCAACCCAATTGGAATCACCTTCAAATTCGTCCGGAGCGTTGAGTTGTGGACGAAACAATCTGATGCTGCAGCAGAATCCGAGTCAAACTACAAGTCCAAAGGTGTTACATCACCTCCACTTGGGCCCATTGGCCTTGTACGACCTAGATTTAGTTTTAGGCTGCCTTGGGACGTCCTCCCACCTCCTTGGCCGCCACCCCTTGCTCCTATATAAGTAGATCCATCTAGTAGCTTTTCCTTGGGATTTGTTTAGTTAAAAGTTAGCCATTGCAACTTCGTGTACTTCGTTTGTGTCCAACGACCAGACCAAGACCGTTTACGGATCCCCACCTTTATCAATACTTCATATATACTCGCAATATTCAGATTGCTTTTATCATATTCTTGCTTGTTCTTCGATTGCTTGCAGGAATAGACCTTCGTGGTCAGGTTGATTGTGCTCCAGCGTGGTCAATAACCTTTCGGAGTTGGTTTAGCGATTGCTAAGGCGCAACGTCGTGCACGTTTGTAGTCGGATCGTCAAAGTCATCTTCACCAAATCGATAGTTATCATCTCATCGAAAGATCGGGACACCCCCGCCTCTATCACCATGCCAGGATCACAAGCCGACGAGATTGACTGGGAGAATTTATCGAACAAGGAGCTTCATGATAAGTTTCAGCGAATGATGACTGAACAGGTGCAAGATGTGCTGAACAATTTTGAAGAGGCCATGGAGAAGATCACTGGCCTTGAGAAGACGTTCGAAACAAAGCTCGATAACAAGTTTAATGAATTGCTCGCGCGTCTTCCACCACCACCACCCGCTGCACCTAACGCACCTCTCCAACAACAACAACAACAACGACTACCTCCACGTCGCGAAACAGACCTCCGCCGAGCAAGCCGTGTTCCTCTTGCGTTTGGTCAAACTGTTGGTGCTGCTGTTGATACTTCTGTGGCTCCTGCTGCTGATGCGGAGGAGGATGATTATGTGGGAGATTATGAGGATGAGGTTGATCAAAATCAGCACTACGTGCAGCCACCTGTACCACCACCAGCAGGTCGACCTCAGGTATATATTCGTAATGGTAGGCCTGCACCACCACCTCAGGTACGAGATGATGTCCATATTCCTAAACTAAAATTGAATATTCCACCATTTGAGGGTAGATATGTTCCTGATATATATCTTACTTGGGAGTTAGAAACTGAACAACGATTTACATGTTTACAATATCCAGAGGAGAGACGAGTTGCTGCTGCTGTTTGTGCTTTCACTAGTTTTGCATGTGTATGGTGGTCTGAACATTGTAGATTATATCCTATTCCAACTACTTGGGCTGCTTTGAAAACTGCTATGCGTACGCGTTGGGTTCCACCATATTATCAACGTGAATTGCTTCAAAAATTGCAGCGTTTAAGACAAGGGAAAAATTCTGTAGAAGAATATTATCAGGAATTACAAACTGGCATGATTAGATGTGGTATTGTTGAGGAGAATGAAGCTATGCTTGCACGTTTTCTGGGTGGATTAAATAGAGAGATTCAGACCATTCTAGACTATAAGGAGTATACTAATATCACTCGTTTATTCCATCTTGCTTGTAAAGCTGAACGTGAAGTGCAGGATCGACAAGCATTGGGGCGAACTAACTTTTCTGCAGGCCGACCTTTATCATGGACACCACGTGCATCTTCTACTTCAACTGCACCAGCACCTCCATCCGGTGCCACCTCCAGCCGTGATACAAGAAAATAGGCACAACCACCATTATCTGCCAAGAGCGCACCTGCGGGGCCTGCACAGCGTTCTTCTTCTTCCATGGCATCAACAGGGCACACAAGTGATATTATTTGTCGTCATTGTAAGGGAGGAGGTCATTATGCGAGAGAATGCAAATCTCCGCGTGTGATGATTGCTACCGCGGATGGTGGATATGAGTTTGCTAGTGACTATGATGAGGAGACTTTGGCTCTTATTACACGTGAAGAACATGGTGGAGATGATTCTGATCATGAGACGCAATACATGGCTCCTGAAGACGCTGACAGGTATGAATGTTTAGTTGCTCAACGTGTTTTGAGTGTGCAGATCACACAAGCTGAGCAAAATCAGAGGCACAATTTGTTCCATACCAAGGGAGTTGTGAAGGAACGTTCTGTGCGCGTCATCATAGACGGAGGGAGCTGCAACAACTTGGCTAGCATGGAGATGGTGGAGAAGCTTTCTCTCACCACAAGACCACATCCACATCCTTACTACATCCAATGGTTCAAAAACAACGGCAAGGTTAAGGTAACACGTACTGTTCGTGTGCATTTTAGTATCTCTACATATGCTGATTATGTTGATTGTGATGTGGTACCTATGCAAGCATGTTCCTTCTTACTTGGTAGACCATGGCAATTTGATAAAAATTCTGTACACCATGGTAGAAACTACTCTTGTTCATAAGGATAAAAATATTACTTTGCTTCCTATGACTCCTGATTCCATTTTGAAAGATGATATTAATAGAGCTAATAAAGCAAAACAGGAGATGAATAAGAGTGAAAATCAGATTGTGGCAAAAGAATTTGAGCAACAAATGAAGCCTAATAATAAACCATCTAGTGTTGCTTCTGAAATTAAATTGAAAAGTGCATGTTTATTTGCCACCAAATCTGATATTGATGAGCTAGATTTCAGCAAATCTGTTTGCTATGCTTTTGTGTGCAAAGAGGCATTATTTTCATTCGAGGACGTGCCTTCCTCTTTGCCTCCTGCTGTCACTAACATTTTGCAGGAGTTCGCTGACGTTTTTCCACAAGACGTGCCACCGGGATTACCGCCTATTCGAGGGATTGAGCATCAGATTGACTTAATTCCCAGTGCTTCACTGCCAAACCGTGCACCATACCGTACCAATCCAGAGGAGACGAAGGAGATTATGCGTCAAGTACAAGAGCTTCTCGACAAAGGTTATATACGTTGATGAGGACATCAATACAATTGTTACACCCACAGCCCCTGCTGCTATACATACTGGACCAATTACTAGAGCTCGTGCACGCCAACTAAATTATCAGGTACTTTCGTTTCTTGGTAATGATTCTAATGTTCATGAGAATATGATGCTGCCTAAATTGGATACATTTGTTTTGCTTACAAATGAAGGGCCTAGCTTGGAGAAGGATGAACATTGGAGCAAGAACAAGCATGGAGATGATGGCATGCGCAAGGGGAACAAGAACGGAGTTACAAGTGATGATTTCAGGACTTTGAAGCCACCATAATGTGTGCATGAAGCCTTGGACGAAATATACAAGATGCCACTTCATAAATTTCGTCCCGAGGCTATTTTAGGTGCTGCGTCACCTTATTATTGGGCCAGGCCCATGTAATTTCGAAATACATAAGTATAGGCTATTTTTAGAGTCCGTATGTGTGGGGAAACAAGAGATAGGGTTGATTTCGGACCCCTCCACCAAGGGCCATGAAATCCACCCCCTCTTCCTCCATATATACAGCCCTTAGGGCATCGTTTAGACTTTGGGTTTTGTTTAGATTAAAAGTTCGCCATAGCTGCAACTTCGCGTACTTCGTTTGTGTTCAACGACCAGACAAAGGCGTCACAGAACCCCACCTTGATCAATAAAGCTTTCATCTTATATTCGCAATATCCAGATTGCAATCTCAGTTTCTTGCTTGTTCTTCGTTTGCTCGCAGGAAACAGACCCTCGTGGTCAGGTTGATCGTGCTCCGGCGTGGTCAATAACCTCTCGGAGTTGGTTTAGCGATTGCTAAGGCGCGACGTCCTCGCACGTTCGTAGTCGGATCGTCAAAGTCGACTTCCACCAAAGCGAAATCCACCATCTCATCGAAAGACGGGACACCTTTGCCTCTATCAAGTGGTATCAGAGCAAACTTGGCTAGCATGGAGATGGTGGAGAAGCTTTCTCTCACCACAAGACCACATCCACATCCTTACTACATCCAATGGTTCAACAACAGCGGCAAGGTTAAGGTAACACGTACTGTTCGTGTGCATTTTAGTATCTCTACATATGCTGATTATGTTGATTGTGATGTGGTACCTATGCAAGCATGTTCCTTATTACTTGGTAGACCATGGCAATTTGATAAAAATTCTGTACACCATGGTAGAAACAATCACTATACTCTTGTTCATAAGGATAAAAATATTACTTTGCTTCCTATGACTCCTGATTCCATTTTGAAAGATGATATTAATAGAGCTAATAAAGCAAAACAGGAGACGAATAAGAGTGAAAATCAGATTGTGGCAAAAGAATTTGAGCAACAAATGAAGCCTAATAATAAACCATCTAGTGTTGCTTCTGAAATTAAATTGAAAAGTCCATGTTTATTTGCCACCAAATCTGATATTGATGAGCTAGATTTCAGCAAATCTGTTTGCTATGCTTTTGTGTGCAAAGAGGCATTATTTTCATTCGAGGACGTGCCTTCCTCTTTGCCTCCTGCTGTCACTAACATTTTGCAGGAGTTCGCTGACGTCTTTCCACAAGACGTGCCACCGGGATTACCGCCTATTCGAGGGATTGAGCATCAGATTGACTTAATTCCCGGTGCTTCACTGCCAAACCGTGCACCATACCGTACCAATCCAGAGGAGACGAAGGAGATTATGCGTCAAGTACAAGAGCTTCTCGACAAAGGTTATATACGCGAATCCCTTAGTCCTTGTGCTGTTCCTATTATTCTAGTGCCGAAAAAGGATGGTACATCACGTATGTGTGTTGATTGTAGAGGCATTAATAATATTACTATTCGTTATCGTCATCATATTCCTAGGCTAGATGATATGCTTGATGAATTGAATGGCTCTACAATATTCTCCAAAGTTGATTTGCGTAGTGGATACCATCAAATTCGTATGAAATTGGGAGATGAATGGAAAACAGCATTCAAAACTAAGTTTGGATTATATGAGTGGTTAGTCATGCCTTTTGGGTTAACTAATGCACCTAGTACTTTCATGAGATTAATGAACGAAGTTTTACGTGCTTTCATTGGACGATTTGTGGTAGTTTACTTTGATGACATATTGATTTATAGCAGATCTTTGGAAGAACATTTGGAACATTTACGTGCTGTTTTTATTGCTCTACGTGATGCACGTTTGTTTGGTAACCTTGGGAAGTGCACCTTTTGCACCGACCGAGTATCTTTTCTTGGCTATGTTGTTACTCCACAGGGAATTGAAGTTGATAAAGCCAACATTGAAGCTATTGAGAGTTGGCCGCAGCCCAAAACGGTCACACAAGTGAGGAGTTTTCTTGGCCTCGCTGGATTCTATAGGCGTTTTGTGAGAGATTTCAGCACCATTGCTGCACCTCTCAATGAGCTTACAAAGAAAGATGTGCCTTTTCTTTGGGGTACCGCATAGGAAGAAGCCTTCACGGTATTGAAAGATAATGATGAGGACATCAATACAATTGTTACACCCACAGCCCCTGCTGCTATACATACTGGACCAATTACTAGAGCTCGTGCACGCCAACTAAATTACCAGGTACTTTCGTTTCTTGGTAATGATTCTAATGTTCATGAGAATATGATGCTGCCTAAATTGGATACATTTGTTTTGCTTACAAATGAAGGGCCTAGCTTGGAGAAGGATGAACATTGGAGCAAGAACAAGCATGGAGATGATGGCATGCGCAAGGGGAACAAGAACGGAGTTACAAGTGATGATTTCAGGACTTTGAAGCCACCATAATGGGTGCATGAAGCCTTGGACGAAATATACAAGATGCCACTTCATAAATTTCGTCCCGAGGCTATTTTAGGTGCTGCGTCACCTTATTATTGGGCCAGGCCCATGTAATTTCGAAATACATAAGTATAGGCTATTTTTAGAGTCCGTATGTGTGGGGAAACAAGATATAGGGTTGATTTCGGACCCCTCCACCAAGGGCCACGAAATTCCCCCCTCTTCCTCCATATATACAGCCCTTAGGGCATCGTTTAGACTTTGGGATTTGTTTAGTTAAAAGTTTGCCTCCTGCTGTCACTAACATTTTGCAGGAGTTCGCTGACGTTTTTCCACAAGACGTGCCACCGGGATTACCGCCTATTCGAGGGATTGAGCATCAGATTGACTTAATTCCCGGTGCTTCACTGCCAAACCGTGCACCATACCGTACCAATCCAGAGGAGACGAAGGAGATTATGCGTCAAGTACAAGAGCTTCTCGACAAAGGTTATATACGCGAATCCCTTAGTCCTTGTGCTGTTCCTATTATTCTAGTGCCGAAAAAGGATGGTACATCACGTATGTGTGTTGATTGTAGAGGCATTAATAATATTACTATTCGTTATCGTCATCCTATTCCTAGGCTAGATGATATGCTTGATGAATTGAGTGGCTCTACAATATTCTCCAAAGTTGATTTGCGTAGTGGATACCATCAAATTCATATGAAATTGGGAGATGAATGGAAAACAACATTCAAAACTAAGTTTGGATTATATGAGTGGTTAGTCATGCCTTTTGGGTTAACTAATGCACCTAGTACTTTCATGAGATTAATGAACGAAGTTTTACGTCCTTTCATTGGACGATTTGTGGTAGTTTACTTTGATGACATATTGATTTATAGCAGATCTTTGGAAGAACATTTGGAACATTTACGTGCTGTTTTTATTGCTCTACGTGATGCACGTTTGTTTGGTAACCTTGGGAAGTGCACCTTTTGCACCGACCGAGTATCTTTTCTTGGCTATGTTGTTACTCCACAGGGAATTGAAGTTGATAAAGCCAAGATTGAAGCTATTGAGAGTTGGCCGCAACCCAAAACGGTCACACAAGTGAGGAGTTTTCTTGGCCTCGCTGGATTCTATAGGCGTTTTGTGAGAGATTTCAGCACCATTGCTGCACCTCTCAATGAGCTTACAAAGAAAGATGTGCCTTTTCTTTGGGGTACCGCATAGGAAGAAGCCTTCTCGGTATTGAAAGATAAGTTGACACATGCTCCTTTACTCCAACTTCCTGATTTTAATAAGACTTTTGAGCTTGAATGTGATGCTAGTGGAATTGGATTAGGCGGTGTGTTATTACAAGATGGCAAACATGTTGCATACTTTTCTGAAAAATTGAGTGGGCCTAGTCTGAATTATTCTACTTATGATAAAGAATTTGTATACTTATGATAAAGATGGAAAACCTGTTGCATACTTTAGAAACATGGCAACATTATTTATGGCCCAAAGAATTTGTTATACATTCTGATCATGAATCTTTGAAACATATTAAAAGTCAAGCTAAACTGAATCGTAGACATGCTAAATGGGTTGAATTCATTGAGACTTTTCCTTATGTCATTAAACACAAGAAGGGAAAAAGAAAATGTTATTGCTGATGCATTGTCTCGCCACTATACTATGCTTTCACAACTTGACTTAAAATATTTGGTTTGGAGACCATCAAAGATCAATATGTGCATGATGCTGATTTTAAAGATGTAATGCAGAATTGTAAAGAAGGAAGAATGTGGAACAAGTTCGTCGTTAACGATGGATTTGTGTTTCGTGCTAACAAGCTATGCATTCCAGCTAGCTCCGTTCGTCTTTTGTTGTTGCAGGAGGCGCATGGAGGAGGATTACTGGGACACTTTGGCGTGATGAAGACGGAGGACGTACTTGCTACACATTTTTTTTGGCCAAAGATGAGATGGGATGTTGAGCGTTTTGTTGCTCGATGCACTACATGTCAAAAAGCTAAGTCACGACTCAATCCTCATGGTTTATATATGCCTTTGCCTGTACCTAGTGTTCCTTGGGAGGATATATCTATGGACTTTGTTTTAGGTTTACCTCGAACAAAGAAGGGGAGGGATAGCATATTTGTTGTCGTGGATAGATTCTCGAAAATGGCACACTTTATACCATGTCATAAAAGCGATGATGCTGTTAATGTTGCTGATTTGTTCTTTCGTGAAATTATTCGCTTGCATGGTGTGCCAAATACTATTGTTTCAGATCGTGATACTAAATTTCTTAGCCACTTTTGGAGATGTTTATGGGCTAAGTTGGGGACTAAACTGCTTTTTAGTACTACTTGTCACCCCCAAACTGATGGACAAACTGAAGTAGTCAATTGAACGTTGTCTACTATGCTTAGGGCTGTTTTGAAGAATAATAAGAAAATGTGGGAGGAATGCTTGCCTCATATTGAATTTGCTTATGATCGTTCATTGCATTCTACTACTAAGATGTGCCCTTTCGAAGTTGTGTATGGTTTCCTACCTCGTGCACCTATTGATTTGTTGCCTCTTCCATCTTCGGAGAAGGTTAATTTTGATGCTAAACAACGTGCTGAATTGATTTTAAAAATGCATGAGTTAACTAAGGAAAACATTGAGCATATGAATGCTAAATATAAACTTGCTGGAGATAAGGGTAGAAAACATGTTCTGTTTGCACCTGGAGATCTTGTTTGGTTACATTTGCGTAAGGATAGATTTCCTGATTTGCGCAAATCAAAGCTAATGCCACGTGCTGATGGTCCCTTTAAGGTGTTAGAGAAAATAAATGATAATGCATATAAACTTGAGCTGCCTGCAGATTTTGGGGTTAGTCCCACTTTTAACATTGCAGATTTGAAGCCTTATTTGGGTGAGGAAGATGAGTTTCCGTCGAGGACGACTTCATTCAAGAAGGGGAGGATGATGAGGACATCAATACCATTGTTACACCCACAGCCCCTACTGCTACATATACGGGACCAATTACTAGAGCTCGCGCACGCCAATTAAATTATCAGGTACTTTCGTTTCTTGGTAATGATTCTAATGTTCATGAGAATATGATGCTGCCTAAATTGGATACATTTGTTTTGCTTACAAATGAAGGGCCTAGCTTGGAGAAGGATGAACATTGGAGCAAGAACAAGCATAGAGATGATGCCATGCGCAAGGGGAACAAGAACGGAGTTACAAGTGATGATTTCAGGACTTTGAAGCCACCATAATGGGTGCATGAAGCCTTGGACGAAATATACAAGATGCCACTTCATAAATTTTGTCCCGAGGCTATTATAGGTGCTGCGTCACCTTTTTATTGGGCCAGGCCCATGTAATTTCGAAATACATGAGTATAGGCTATTTTTCGAGTCCGTATGTGTGGGGAAACAAGAGATAGGGTTGATTTCGGACCCCTCCACCAAGGGCCACGAAATTTCCCCTCTCTTCCTCCATATATACAGCCCTTAGGGCACCGTTTAGACTTTGGGTTTTGTTTAGATTAAAAGTTCGCCATAGCTGCAACTTCGCGTACTTTGTTTGTGTTCAACGACCAGACAAAGGCGTCACAGAACCCCACCTTGATCAATAAAGCTTTCATCTTATATTCGCAATATCCAGATTGCAATCTCAGTTTCTTGCTTGTTCTTCGTTTGCTCGCAGGAAACAGACCCTCGTGGTCAGGTTGATCGTGCTCCGGCGTGGTCAATAACCTCTCGGAGTTGGTTTAGCGATTGCTAAGGCGCGACGTCCTCGCACGTTCGTAGTCGGATCGTCAAAGTCGACTGCCACCAAAGTGTTATCCATCATCTCATCGAAAGACGGGACACCTTTGCCTCTATCATTGATCTTTGATGGTCTCCAAACCAAATATTTTGAAGTCAAGTTGTGAAAGCATAGTATAGCGACGAGACAATGCATCAGCAATAACATTTTCTTTTCCCTTCTTGTGTTTAATGACATAAGAGAAAGTCTCAATGAATTCAACCCATTTAGCATGTCTACGATTCAGTTTAGCTTGACTTTTAATATGTTTCAAAGATTCATGACCAGAGTGTATAACAAATTCTTTGGGCCATAAATAATGTTACCATGTTTCTAAAGTCCGAACAAGAGCATATGATTCTTTTATCATAAGTAGAATAATTCAGACTAGGCCCACTCAATTTTTCAGAAAAGTACGCAACAGGTTTGCCATCTTGTAATAACACACCTCCTAATCCAATTCCACTAGCATCACATTCAAGCTCAAAAGTCTTATTAAAAACAGGAAGTTGGAGTAAAGGAGCATGTGTCAACTTATCTTTCAATACCGAGAAGGCTTCTTCCTGTGCGGTACCCCAAACAAATGGCACATCTTTCTTTGTAAGCTCATTGAGAGGTGCGGCAATGGTGCTGAAATCTCTCACAAAACACCTATAGACTCCAGCGAGGCCAAGAAAACTCCGCACTTGTGTGACTGTTTTGGGCTGCGGCCAACTCCCAAGAGCTTCAATCTTGACTTTGTCAACTTCAATTCCCTGTGGAGTAACAACATAGCACTACTAGGGAAAAGCCTATACATAGAATCTTAGCAGCAGCGCGGCTCAAAAAGGAGCGCTGCTGCTAACTAGTAGTAGCGCGTGTGCTGGAAACTCGTTGCTGATAAGGATTTTGCAGTAGCGCGCTCGGCGTAAAACGCGCTGCTACAAATATCGCCCGGTGGTGTTCACCTAACTCTAATTAGCATTAGCGCGGTCGCGAGAACCGTGCTACTTGTAAGGTTGTAGTAGTAGCGCGCTTTTTCTGAGATCGCTGCTGCTAAATTTCAAATTGCCACACTTTTTTGTCCCAGTTAGCAGTAGCGCCGTATCCCAAAGCGCGCTGCTGCTAATTCTTTAGCAGTAGCGCGTTTTAGGTCCCGCGCTACTGCTAACCCGCACCAACCCACCACCTTTCCCCACCCGTCCCTCCCCTCCCCCTCCTCTCTTTCCCTTCCCCCTACCTCCCCCTCCCCCTCCTCTCTTCCCTTCCCCCTACCTCCACCACATGCTCCCACTCTCACTCTTCTTCTTCCTTAATACTTCTCCCCCA
>NW_021256083.1:47567-52256 GCF_002162155.2 Triticum dicoccoides | reverse complement strand
TCTCTTCATTACTCCTACCTAACTACACCATCTCCATTAATGCATCTCCTTTCTCTTTTTCCTTCCCACTCCACTAGTTGAAGTTGTCTCCTCCCAAATTAGGTAGCTAGGTAGATGTAGGATTTAGTTAACTAACCTATTTGCCCCCTAGCTAACTAGATCTATCTTTGTCAAGAAGAGCTTTGTGCACTTTTGATCTCCCTACAACATCATCTCCACCGTGTGCTTGATCTCGATCGAGATAGAGGTGATGAAAATTTCATGCTTTTGCAAAATGGAAATATGTTTACGTGTGTGTGATATGTTTGTGGAAATTGTGTGTGTGGCATGAGTTTACGCTGCCAAATTGTGCTTTTGAGTTGCCTATGTTTTGCCGAAATGTCGATTTATTTTTGTTTCGGCGAATTCTGGGCAAACTCTAGATCCATATATGTCCTATTTTTAGTGAAGGTCATGCCAAAAAAATTTATGACTTTGATGCATGCATGCATTTTTATAATCAATTTGTTTATTATTACAGTGCAGAGTTGACGATGGTCAGTGGAACGATGGTGGACAGGTGGTTGCGGTCGGCGGTGCAGGACATGAAAGAAAATAACCGGACAGAGGTTTTATGTCTGTGTTGAAAATGCAAAGGAATAGTTTGGCTCGACCCCCATGACGATGGTCGTGTCGAAGCGCACCTGCTCATGACTGGTTTCATGGATGGCTATACTCGGTGGATAATTGAAGATGAGGATGACGATGTTGAGGATGCCGACGGGGCAGGCAATGATGACACGGGGCAAGACGAAGAGATGATCGATAATGGTGGCGGGGAAGAGGCCGGACATGGCGGCGGAGAAGGGGCCGGACATGGCAGAGGAGAAGGGGCCGGACATGGCGGCGGAGAGAACGACATGGACTCCACGCAGCAGAGTTCGTCGGTACTAAGTTCAATTGTGCGGGACCCTCATGTTCAAGCATTGCTTCGCAAGGAGACGAGTACTAAGAGAGCTGCTTCTAGAGAGGAGGCTAAGCTGGAGCAACTGGTGGTAGCTCGAACACTCCATTGTATGATGGTTGCAATCCTGAGGTGACCCGCTTGAGTTTCACGCTCCAAATCCTGAAGACGAAGGCTAAAAACAAATGGACCGACACTAGCCTCGATGAGCATCTCAAGTACCTAAAGGATGTTCTTCCCGCAGGTAATCTATGTCCTACTAGTGTTGATGAGGCCAAGAAGATCATGTGCCCTCTTGATCTGCCACACGTTAGATACCATGCATGCATCAACGATTGCATAATTTATCAGAAGGAGCACGCGGAAAAAACAAGCTGTCCGGTGTGCAATGCTTCTCGATACAAGAAGGCCGGGAAGAAATGTCCCCAGAAAGTTGTATGGTACTTACCGATCACTCCCCGTCTCCAGAGGTATTTTGTAGATCCCAAGGAAGCTAAGCTAATGCGCTGGCACGCGGAGAGGAAGAAGCCCCATGATGGAGATGATCCGAAGCTGAGACACGTGAAGGATGGAAGCCAGTGGAGAGCGTTGAACAGCTTCTATCGGTATTTTGAATGTGATGCAAGGAACATCGTGCTCGGCGCATGTACCGATGGCATGAATCCATTTGGCAACCAGAACACCAACCATAGCACATGGCCCGTGTTTGTATGGATGTACAACCTCCCCCCTGGTTGTGCATGAAATTGAAGTAGATTCACATGAGCATGCTTATTCAAGGGCCGAAACAACCAGGAAATAATATTAATTTGTATCTGGGGCTACTTCAAGAGGAGTTAGACACGTTACGGAAAACACCGGCCAAGACATGGGACGCCAGCAAAGGTGAGTATTTCAACATGAGAGTCACGCTGATCACGACAGTGCAGGACTATCTCGGTTACGGATATGTGGCAGGCCAGGTGTGCCATGGATATTGCGGATGCACGCGGTGCATGGATGATACGACGTCTCAGCAGCTAACGTCAAGGAAAGATGGCGGGTCTGGGAAAATCATGTACATGGGGCATCGAAGATGGCTTGAACAGGATGACCCGTGGAGAAACCGTGGAGATCTATTCAATGGTCACGCTGAGCATCGAGGACCTCCACATAAGCGGAGCGGTGCCGAAATCAATGAGCTGTTGAAAAACTGGAAGGAGTGCCCCGCGCCGGGAAAGACGATGAGAAAGGCGCCGGAGCCGCTGCTGAAGGTATGGAAGACGAGGTCTGTGTTCTGGGACTTGGAGTACTGGCACAAACTCGATACACCTCATTGCCTTGATCAAATGCATATCTGTAAGAATGTCCTTGATAGCTTGCTCGCAACACTGATGAACATGCCGGATAAGACCAAGGATGGGCCGAAGGCAAGAAAAGACTTGCAAGATTTGAAAATCAGGGAAGATCTGCACATGTCGCCCCGTAAAATGTCAGACGAGACAGAGACGGAGACAGAGGCACGGGAGAAGAAGGGCCAGAAAATAAAGAAAGAGGATTATTGCCCCCCTTCTTGCTTCACCTTAAGTCAGGCTGAGATCAATCAATTCTTTAAGTGCCTTACCGGAGTCAAAGTTAGTTCCGGTTACTGTGGCAAGATAAGCAGATATCTAGACACGGACAAGAAAAGGTTCAGCAGGATGAAGTCTCATGACTGTCATGTGATGATGACGCAGATACTACCTGTTGCCCTTAGAGGGATAATGGACAAGCACGTCCGTGACACGCTTATTGGTCTCTGCAACTTTTTCAACGTCATCTCTCGAAAGTCGATCAGTGTGAAGCAGCTCCAAAGGCTACAGGAAGAGATCGTTGTGATACTGAGTGAGCTTGAGATGTACTTCCCGCCCGCGTTCTTCGACGTGATGGTGCATCTGTGTGTCCATATTGTGGATGACATAATAGACCTGGGGCCGTCATTCCTGCACAACATGATGCCGTTTGAGAGGATGAATGGGATCATCAAAGGATTCGTTCGTAACATGTCCCGTCCGGATGGAAGCATCGTCCAGGGCTATTTGGAACAAGAGTGCATCTCTTTCTGTGAGAATTTTCTATATGGCGCAGACCAGCCGCCTGGTGTTAGTGTTGGTTTGCCCGTTAACAAGCACGCTGGGAGGCTCAAAGGAGATGGTCACTGCAACGATCGCAGGGAACTGCACGTGGCATACTCAGATCGATGCAACGACTTTGACAGAGCAAACTTGGTAGTGCTACAACACCTAGACGAGGTAGATCCTTTCGTGGCACTGCACAAAGAAATTATCGCAAAGAAGTATCGTGACCGGGGGGTATGCAGGACGGACGCCGAAGTTATTAGAGAGCACAACTCCACTTTCCTGCATTGGTTCAAAGAGCATATTATTGCTAATCCCCCAGAGGAGGGCTCTAAGGACGGATTGCTCATATACGCCTTAGCACATGGCCCCTCGCCCAACCTCGTAACCTATCAGGCATATGATATTAACGGATACACGTTCTACACGGAGGCCAAAGATATGGACAGTGATGATCAGAACTCAGGGGTGACGATGGAATGCATGACCGGCAGCAACAACGGCGCAACTGAACGATTTTATAGAAGGGTCGAGGAGATCTGGGAGCTTGACTACTCTGGACTGCACAACACGACGATGTTCCGTGTTAGATGGGCTAAGAATGTCGAAAGAGAAAGCTGGATGTTCACTACCATGACTATACCCGACGCCAAGAGCGCTACCGTGAATGCTATCACAAAAAACGAGCCATGGGTACACGCTAAGCACGTGACACAATGCTTCTTCATAACTGACCCGCGCAATCCCAGCCGTGTTGTCGTGAGGAGAGGCAAGAGGAACATCATTGGAATGGATGGAGTCGCCAACGAGGAAGACTATGATCAGTACGGCAACCCAGTGAGGGAAGATGACGATGATGATGAAGTATACGTCAAAAGAAGAATCAATACTACATTACCTAAGAAAAATCGTACTCCATGGAAAAGGCAAAGTCACAATGAGGGGCTCAATTATTCTTCGACGAACAATAAGGGAAAGAAGCTGACTCAAAAACGAAAACGTCAGCACTGAGGAAACGTATGTTATCGATCCAATGATGTGTAATATGTTCCTATTTTGTATACACACTTAGCCATTATTATGCATGGGTCCAATGATGTGTAATATATATGTTCCTATTTTTCATACATATTTAACCGTCAAATGGTGCAATATATATCGCCCTCCCTTCGTTCACTGCCCTCGGGAAATAAAAGTGGGATAGAATAAAGGAAAAGAAAAAGGAAAACTGGCAGTAGCGACGGTAGTAGCAGCGCGTTTTACATAAACCGCTGCAGCTACTGAATTTAGTAGTAGCGCATTTTGCCTAAACCGCTACAGCTACTGATGTTAGTAGCAGCGCGTTTTGACTTAATGCGCTACTGCTACGTCCACTTAACCCAAAATTCTCACTCGCCCTGCTTCATCCCGCCTTTTCCCCCCAAATCCCCACTCTATCTCCCCCGTGGCACCGCCGCGCCCGACCCGGCCCCGGCGCTCGCCCCCGACTCCGTCGGCGCCGGCGCTAGCCCCCGACCCCGGCGCTCGCCCCCGTCCCGGCCCTCGACCCCGACCCCGGCGCCGGCGCTAGCCCCCGAACTCGGCGCTCGCCCCCGACCCGGCCGGCCCTCGCCCCCGACTCCGGCGCCGGCGCTCGCCCCCGACCCGGTC
>NW_021256083.1:0-46999 GCF_002162155.2 Triticum dicoccoides | reverse complement strand
GGTCGGCCCTCGCCTCCCTCCTCTCCCCTGCCGGCCCTCGCCGGGCCTGCCTCCTCGCCCCTGCACCCTTTGTAAACCCCCCCTCTCTCTCTGCTAGGGTTCTTCGGTTATGTTAATTAGGTTATATATTTAGTTATGAATTTAGCTAGGTTTCAAAATTAGCTGAATTTATATGCAAATTTGAACTGGACCTGCATATGTCATGTTTTGGACATGTCATGTTTGGAAAATGATCCGAGTGGCCTATGTTACGCCGGAATGTTGATTCATTTCCGTTCCGGTGAATTTCAGGCGCTCGATATGTCCATTTTTTAGCAAAGGTCATGCCGAAATTTCCCGTGAATAAAGGCATGATTTGTGCTACATAGTTGGCATATCGAGTGCTGGCACATAGATTTCTTTTTATGTCATTTCTCATTTATTCATACTTTTAGAAATAAATGAGGACACTTAATCATAGGAAACATGTCGAACAACGAAGAAACTGGGCCTTCTGACCAAGATGCAGACGAGATGGATTATGAGGGTGAACAAGAGTACCTCGACTATTTGACTGCTAAGCAAGGTTTGCAGGTCGGCCTCGATGATGGTACTGACGCCGACATCAACACCGACGGCGCCTGCACCGATGGCGGCACCGAGACCGATGGGGAAGGTACCGGCGGGGAAGGTACCGGCCCCAATGCTGCTACCGAAAAGAGGAAGCATAAGAAGAAGAGAATATGAAAACCTAACAAACTAGGGATTGGACGACTTGTGATCACAAAGATGGCACCTGGCAAGTTTGAGCCGTTAGAGCCGGAAGAACCTCGCAAGTGCTATGGGAACCAAGTAGGGTGAATCCTACGAGAATGCGCGAGCATCAACGACGATGACTTAAGGAGTAAAGGACATTTGAAGCAGTTGCTCCTAACGAAGTTGCACAAGAGATTCAAGTTCCCCGACCGGGATGATAACATAGAACAACCGTGGGATGATCCGAAGATGAAAAAGATTAAAAATCACGCCATGGGCATGTTCAACAATGATTTGGCCTCCTGGAAAGGGAGGGTGAAATGAGCTATTGAGGCTGATGAACCCCTGTCCAAGATTCTGGAGGAAAATCCGACACTTACGGAAGAGGAGTTCGAAAAGTTCAAGGACACTTGCGCTACCGAGGCAGCCAAGGCTAAGGCTGCGAAATTCAAAAGCCTTCAGCAAAGGAACACGGGGAAGCATCGCCTCGGAAGCCGTGGCTACCTCGATAAAAGGCCCATATGGGATAAGGAGGACGCGGAACGTGAAGCCGCGGGTCTCCCAGACCCCTTCGCGAAGTTCACCAACCCCTTGGAGCATGACTTCATCAGGGCCCGCTACAAGTGGGACAAGGAGAAAAAGGTTTTTTACACGGACAAGATCACGAGGAAATTGATTAGACTACTGGAGAAGCAACACTGGCTTGCAGCCGAAAGCCCTACTTCTCCGATGAGGCCCAAGTGGGACACCCCTCTCAACCGGGCCTTGAACGAACTTAAGGGACTCCCTTTGGACCAGCGGCCGCAATATGGTCGTGTGCACGGTGCTGGAGACGGCGCCACGTGGAAGGTGTTTTACAACGACGGCCCGGAGGCCAAGAAGCAGAAAAAGAAGTTTAGTCAGGCGGACATCGACGCAAAGGTGAAGCTTGCGGTCGAGAAAAAAGCAGCTGAGGACGCGAAAAAAGCAGCCAAGGACAAATATGAGTTGCTACAGCAGGCAGTCAATGCAGCTGTAACTGCCTGCAGAAATGATTTCGCTACTAACTTGGTTCCAGTTATCATCAACTGGGCGAATGAAAATCCAGACAAGATGGTACATGATTTCCCGATGCTCAGTTTTGTCGCGAGCAACTCCATGAACAACAACACCATCGCACCATCACTTGCTCAACAAACCGGGCCTCCTCTCGCAGCCGCTCCCACTCATAGCAGCCCATCCTCAGTCTCAGGCGCGCTAGGTGGGCCTTCGTCTTTGGCTGAGCTCAACGCCGTCACGGTAATATTCCATTTTTGTTGCCTTTCGGTTGTTTTACGCCACAGACATATGTGTTTGCAGGCGAAAGAAACCCCGTGCACCATACTCTACTTGATCAAAGGCCAGAAGGTGGACGTGGGAAAGGGGATGATAATGGACCCCTCTCAACGCACGTTCCACAACCAGCCGATCCCCGCTGGGCACTTCAGGGTTAGCTTGGCCAGTGTGAAATCAGGGCATGAGGATTTGCCTCCTCCAGTACAGCATGTGGGAGCGGACGACGAGACCCCGCCGTGGATTGGAAGCTCCAAGAATTGGGTGCTGCTATGGCCGAAGAATCTTATTCGTCTGGAGCCAGCCGAGAGCACACCAATAACTACGACACATCAACAAGCATGTGCGGAGACCACCACCCCGCCTATGCAATTACCAGCTCCTGTAGTGTCGGGTGAGAGTGGCGGACGACATGATGAAGGGGGTGCAATAGTACTGGCTGATGTAATTTCTCCTGTAGAACAGAGAATGGATGATGAGACGGAGGTCGACCCTATGGATTACCTCAATACAAACGCGTATGACTGTGACATAGATATGATGAGTCAACCATATGACGAATCGGGCTATCAGCTTGCTAATGAGGATATGGATGATATGCCCGGGCAGGGTCGTACCATGGATTGCAAAAAGTCTCTCTTCATGAAATCCTCACAGGACATGCCTGAAGATGCCGCCTCAACACAGGCTCAACTAGCCGGGCGCGAGGGTCGTACAGTAGTTAGCCCGGGAACACTGGGGCAGGGGTTAAGGAAGGGTCTGGAAGGTGTGCCCAAGAAAAAGGAGAGGAAGAGATCGGGGAAGGTAACTGTCTCCAAACAAGCCAGAGCACATAGCAGCCAGACGATGCATTCTGAAGAGCGTGTACCCGTGAAAGGTGCGGTCATGTTCCATCTCACGGGCGATCCGATGCTACCGCCGAAACCGCTGGAGGCACTATCAAGGGATCTCTGGAGACTGCACGACCATGTGTTGTCGACTGAGAAAAGCCTACTAGCCTCAAAGGATCCAGGATATCCGACATACGCGGCTCGTGTGCCTGAGGGGAAGTGCTACGTCGACGCACGACCCGCGGAGGTGTTCTTCCTACGGTTTTACCATATCTTTGAGATGTTTCTAACAAGGCGGCTTGATTTTACTATCGTCTGCCTTTTTGCGCTACATATGAGCTCCGTCATGAAGAGTGAAGAAGTCTCGCAAATCTGTGTGGCGGATCCGTACTACATGCACGAGTCTTTCTTGAGTCTCAGCGACTTTGAGCGTGAAACTGCTAGGGAGTACCTCCAAAACTTCATGGTACAGAATAAGGACCGGGAAATTGTCCTCGTGCCTTATCATCCAAAGTAAGTCAGTTCCGGACAACCCTTTCGTATATTTCAATCATTCCTTCTCTCTCATATGGGGAATAATTTGAGGTGTCTTTTCCCCGCAGCAACGGGCGCGCCATCCTTGTCGTTCTTTACCCGCAAGTCTCCCACGCCGTGTATTTTGACCCTTCCAGAGACTACGAGAAAAAGGACTACACCCACATAATGAATATTCTAGATGATGCTCTCCAAGGCTTCAGCTTTAGAGGTGGCCACGTGCAGATCAGGAAACAAAGGAACAAGATGATGAGGACATCAATACCATTGTTACACCCACAGCCCCTACTGCTACATATACGGGACCAATTACTAGAGCTCGCGCACGCCAATTAAATTATCAGGTACTTCCGTTTCTTGGTAATGATTCTAATGTTCATGAGAATATGATGCTGCCTAAATTGGATACATTTGTTTTGCTTACAAATGAAGGGCCTAGCTTGGAGAAGGATGAACATTGGAGCAAGAACAAGCATGGAGATGATGCCATGCGCAAGGGGAACAAGAACGGAGTTACAAGTGATGATTTCAGGACTTTGAACCCACCATAATGGGTGCATGAAGCCTTGGACGAAATATACAAGATGCCACTTCATAAATTTCGTCCCGAGGCTATTATAGGTGCTGCGTCCCCTTTTTATTGGGCCAGGCCCATGTAATTTCGAAATACATAAGTATAGGCTATTTTTAGAGTCCGTATGTGTGGGGAAACAAGAGATAGGGTTGATTTCGGACCCCTCCACCAAGGGCCACGAAATTCCCCCTCTCTTCCTCCATATATACAGCCCTTAGGGCACCGTTTAGACTTTGGGTTTTGTTTAGATTAAAAGTTCTCCATAGCTGCAACTTCGCGTACTTCGTTTGTGTTCAACGACCAGACAAAGGCATCACCGAACCCCACCTTGATCAATAAAGCTTTCATCTTATATTCGCAATATCCAGATTGCAATCTCAGTTTCTTGCTTGTTCTTCGTTTGCTCGCAGGAAACAGACCCTCGTGGTCAGGTTGATCATGCTCCGGCGTGGTCAATAACCTCTCGGAGTTGGTTTAGCGATTGCTAAGGCGCGACGTCCTCGCATGTTCTTAGTCGGATCGTCAAAGTCGACTGCCACCAAAGCGATATCCATCATCTCATCGAAAGACGGGACACCTTTGCCTTTATCACAAGAAGATGGGTTTCGCGCATAAAACTAACTTCTCCTACATCCATGTCCCAAAACCAAGCAAGAAGGATGGATTCTACATCGTCCATCTCATGATTCAGTTCAACACGGATCACCAAAAGCTTCGCATTAACAGCAGAAATGATGATCATATCCACAAGTGGCTAGAATCTCATGGAGAAGCGAACTATAAACTTAGAGATGACTTCTTTTGCATCCAAAGCGACATTGCGACGATCATCATGAAAGAAGTCGTCGATGAGAAGGGGATTGTCGGTGTCAAAACCGGCGGATCTCGGGTAGGGGGTCCCAAACTGTGCGTCTAGGCTACCCAGGTTCGGGCCCTCTCGATGGAGGTAAAACCCTACTCCTGCTTGATTGATATTGATGATATGGGTAGTACAAGAGTGGATCTACCACGAGATCAAGGAGGCTAAACCCTAGAAGCTAGCCTATGGTATGATTGTTGTTCGTCCTATGGACTAAAACCCTCCGGTTTATATAGACATCGGAGAGGGCTAGGGTTACACAGAGTCGGTTACAATGGTAGGAGATCTACATATCCGTATTGCCAAGCTTGCCTTCCACGCCAAGGAAAGTCCCATCCGGACACGGGACGAAGTCTTCAGTCTTGTATCTTCATAGTCTTGGAGTCCGGCCGATGATGATAGTTCGGCTATCCGGACACCCCCTAGTCCAGGACTCCCTCAGTAGCCCCTAAACCAGGCTTCAATGACGACGAGTCCGGCGCGCATATTGTCTTCGGCATTGCAAGGCGGGTTCCTCTTCCGAATAATCCATAGAAGATTGCGAACACCAGGATAGTGCCCGGCTCTGCAAAATAAATTCCACATACCACCGTAGAGAGAATAACATTTACACAAATTCAATCTGCTGACGTATTTCGTGGCGTGACGTCACCCACGGCCAAGCCTTTACTTGAATCGTTTTTATTATACCACCTCAGCGCGTTTAGCGAAGCGGTTTCCTTGGCACGTCTTGTCGAAGCAGAGATCGTGTTCCCCTTATTTCGGGATTCCCATCAATACGGACATGGGCAACCCAACCGTGCCCGTTGCCATGCCTCCTCCATCGAAGGTGAGTTCCAAACGGTCACGGGGATGGCTCTTGGTATCCTCCCTCTTTATAATGAGACCAAGGCTCATTTCTTTTCTTCAATCCTCAATCGAATCCGCCCCTCGCCCCGAGTTCCAACACCCAGAGCTCCAGATTCGAGCGCCTCGGACCTTCAACAAGGTCTGGCTCCGACCTACAGGGCCGGTGGATGCCCTCCTCCCTCACGGAAGAGGACGTGCTAAAGCTGAGAGAAGCCAGGTACTTAACCTACGAGATTTCGCATAGGTTGCCTGCCCAAGGGCAAGTCATTCCTACTCCCGAGCCAGGCGAGAGCATCGTGTTCGTGTCTCACCTCCGTCGGGGTTTAGGCTTCCCGATGGATCCTTTTGTGAGAGGGCTCATGTTTTACTATGGGTTGGAATTCCATGACTTGGCTCCGGAGTCCATCCTCCATATCTCATCATTCATAGTCGTCTGCGAAGCCTTCCTCCGCATTACCCCTCACTTTGGTTTGTGGCTCAAAACCTTCAACGTGGAGCCGAAGATGATTGAGGGGCGCCAGGCAGAGTGCGGCGGGGCGGTTATAAGCAAGAGGGCCGATGCTCCATGGCCCGAGGGCTCTTTTCAGGAGGAGCTCGATCTGTGGCAACAGGAGTTGTTCTATATTACCACTCCCAGGGGCAGCAGGCAGAAGCCGCCGCCCGTCTTTCGCTCGGGTCCTCCACAACAGCTGACATCATGGGTCAGCAAAGGGCTTGACTGGGGGCCGTCCAAGGACGTACCCCTATTGCAGGGCCGGATTCAAGACCTCCAAGAGAGAGAGATCAATCTGGTCATGGCGACGCAGGTTATGCTAATTCGGCGTCTTCTGCCCTGCAAACGTCGCCCTCTCCGCCTGTGGGAATTCAATCCGGAGGGACCACGAGCTCTCCAACACTTCATGGGTACGACACCTGTGGAGATGTACAAATTGTTCTTCGGATCACAAGAGATGTGTCCGGACTTGACCGAGGACGCCGGCCTAAGCTGCAATCGCCCGGATACTCAAGTAAGTAGCCCTGTGTCCGGACATATCATCCATTTATTCATTATGGATTTGCCTTTTAATCAGCTATCCCTTGGATAGGAGTGGATAGCGAGAGCAAAACTGATACGGTGTCCGGCCCCCCTCCCTGAGACCACGCCGGATCCCGTGTTAGTCAAGATGTTGGAGGTTGCGCCTTCAGAAGAGGGCGAAGGGGAAAACAGAGGAACTACCGCCTCCATGAAGGAGGCTTTCAAGAAAGGGGGGATCGAGAATCCCTCCTCCCAGGTGGAGAAGAGGACCACTTCTGAAGATCCGGAGGCTAAAGCCTCAAAGCGGGGGAAGAAATCTTCACCAGAGGGTCCTGCGCCAGGAGAAGCCCCGGCCGCACTATCTCCCCAAAGGAATCAGCCCTCCAGCGAGCCGTAAGTAGAAAGGGAGGAGTTTTGTAATAAGGGACATCCCTATTTTTGCTTCTAAGGATAACCGAAGTTTTTACCTTGTAGTTCTGATATCCGCCCTTCTCAGCTGAGCTCATCTTCGGGGGACCTTCGTCCGAAGATGATGGAGAGCGAGACGCCTCCATCTGCCGCACCATCAGGCGGGGCGGACGACCCTAAGGTGTCGTTGCGGAGGGTATCCCCGAGTCCGGCAGGGCCGGAGAGTTCGGCACCAGCTGGTGTATGGCCGGGGGAGCTGAAGGATCTGCTCGAGAGGGCGTCAATCTCAGAAGATCACCGTACATTAATGAGTATGGTGATTGAAAGAATTTCATCCGCTGAGGGCGGGTTGCATGATGCCGTCAGAAGTTTGCTCGCGGGGTTTGAGGTACGTAAAAATGACATACGTTTTGACAGTTTTACACATAAAGTGCACCCTGTATAGATAGTAGCCCCTGAGACTCGGTATGTTGTCGAAAGCGACAGCGTGCCGAGGATCATAATCTCAGTTATTAATTCTCGCCTTTCCTATGCAGGTGGCGGATCGTCCGGTGGCTAGCCGGACTGATAGATTTGTCGAGCTAAAGCGGCAACTCGACGTTGCGGATGCGGACATCGCGCTGGTCAATAAACGATGTGACGAGTCACAAGGTAGGTTGTTTCTCCATGGTCACCTAGTAAGGGAGCTAATGCCCACTCCTTACAACATGTGTGCTTAATGCAGATGGTGCCGCTGCTGTGGAAGATCTTCGGGCAGAGCTTGCTCGAGCCAAGGAGCAGGCCAGAAGGAGTGATGCGGCTGCCTCGAAGGCAGCCGAGGAGCTAAAAGCCAAAAAGGCTACTCACTGCCGAAGCAGGGAGGAGATGGCCGGAATGGCCGTGAAGATGAAGAATGTTACCGACCGCTATGAGGTTCTTGAAAAAGAACGCCGAGCGGAGCAAGAAGAACTGAAGAAGGCCACCGCCGAAGCCAAGGATGCCCGTTCTGCAATGAGGGCTATAAAGGAGGAGCTACGTCAGGCCGGAGACATTGCGGCTGGAAAGCCCTTTCTGCTGCGCAGGAAGTTCATAGATCAGAAGTATGCTCAGCTTGGCCAGCTGTGGGGTGCGGAGGATCCTTATCTGGATTTGGCGGCGAGTGTGGCGGATGCGGTTGTGCACTTCCGAAGCCAAAAGGATCACGAGATGGAAGAGCTTTTTTGGTCTCAGTTCCACAGTCCGGAGCGTTCACTTCCGTTGACCAATCGGTTGGCTGAGTGGGCTGAGCTGAATAGATTGTCCGAATTTGCCATGACGGATGTAGTGGCTCATCTGTGGCCGGATAGGCCCAAGCCGAAGAGTTATTTTGGCTTATTACAGCAATTCCTTGGGGCGGTGCCGCATATCAAGGCGATGAAGCGGTCAGCATGCATAGAGGGCGCACGGATGGCTTTCGCCCGTGTGAAGACATACTGGACGGAGATGGATGCCACCGATGTTGCAACCCGGGGTTCGGACGAGAGCCGGTTACCCGCCGAGCACTATTTTGGGGAAGTCCTGCAGGGCGCTCGTGTAATAGAGTCGCAGTGCTCGAAAAATGTTATGTTCAAATAACATGTATGATTTGTAAAACGATATTCATAATATAAGCGCTTTTTATACTTGTGCGTTCAAGTATTGAAATATCTCCTGTGCGGCCGTTAATGTATACGTGTATATAACCTGAAAGATGGCAGTCTTCGGCTTCAGCCCCCACGCACATGGTGCGGGGGTGTTTGCAAAATAGCACATTTTCACACTTAATCCAACGGCTTGGTCCTGTGAAGGAGGTGGTAGCGTAGCAAACTAGGCAACCGGACTATAATGCTTTGTCACATTCACTTAGCCATAGGAGTTCGAAGGTGGGGCTACGATATAGCCCCTAGGGGCACTGCGTTCTCCGAATTTGGGGCGCGTATGTGCCTGACCGGGAAACGGTCCTTCGTCAAAGCGGGGGAATTCTAGACATTCCGGTAGTCGATCGAGTGGTTGATCATGACAGTCAGTTTTCGGCTTTCTCTACTGAGGTGCTCGCCCGGCCGAACCGGGGCACAATCGCAGTAGTTCTCCTGGTGCCGCGTTAGCCGATGATACGGAACGTAAGGCAGCAAAACACAGGAGCCGGGCAAACCCAACATTTGACCAAAGACATGATTCGGAGCTGAAGCATTTAAGGCCTAACTCGAGACGCCGAACACTCCCTAAGGTATTCGGTCTTTATGATAACGGGCAAAACAATGCCCTAAGCCCCTAGTGTCCAGGTACGGGCGAAAATTTCTGACGCGGCCGATGCCAAAATGTTAGCCTCCTCATCGGTTATGGTGAAAAACCGGGGGATGTGTATCAACAAGAGACAGTAAGAAAGGTTTACGCAGGGTCTTAATCTAAAAAAGAATCCTTGCAACGGGTCCCTGCTGCACGTCTGCGCCTGTGTCTCCGTTGTGCTGTATCCTGGACGGGTGTAGCACGCTGTTCATCTGTAAAAGAGACGAAGTTAGTTTGGAAAGATATCGTGCAAGAAATGTATTTGAAACAGGGTATGATTAAAAATGAATAAAGTTGAGCTTTATTGGCTCTCATTGTTTATGCACGCAGCCTTTTGTAGAGGGGTGTGCGTCTAGGAAGCCCCTAGTTTATTTATGTCGGACTCGCCTAACCGTGTTCGGGGTCTTGAACGACCTTTTAATGAGATGATGCCGCGTGGACCGGGCATTTTAAGTGTAAGAGACGCGTAATGCGGTATTGCGTTAAAGCGGGCGAAAGCTTCACGTCCCAATAGTGCTTGATGGCTACTTTTAAATGGGGCGACATGGAAGATTAGCTTTTCGCAAAGGAAGTTGTCGGGTGAACCGAACACAACTTCTAGTAGTAAGGAGCCTGTGCACTTGGCGTAAGGGCCTGGCGTCACTCCTTTGAAGGAAGTGCGGCTATGGCGAATTTTAGTAGCGTCTATCCCCAACTTGCGGATTGTGTCCGGATATAGCAGGTTTAAATCGTTGCCGCCATCCATTAGGACTTGTGTAAATTGTAGTCCGTCGATTATAGGATCCAATATCAAAGCAGTCCGTCCTGCGTTTCGAATACTTCTGGAGTAATCCAGGTGGTCGAAAGTAATTGGTTTTGACATCCAATCTCGGGATTCCGCTGGGGTGGACCGTGCGGCATGTGCTTTGGTAGATGCCGCCCTATTTTTCCTTGTTGTCACTTGAAGTGAATTCACTGTTTTGACCTCTTGCGGGAAGTTCTTTTGTTGTCCGGCGCTCTGCTTGTGGGGTTCGTCATCGTCCTCGCTTGGTGTGTCGAGCCCCTTGTGTTTGGTGTTAAGTCGGTCGGACTGCTTGAATACCCAACAATCTCTGTGGGTGTGGTTTGCAGGCTTCTCGGGGGTACTGTGAATTTGGCATATCCTATCCAAGATTTTGTTTAGGTTGGATAGCTCGTCACTGTTGTCCTTAAGAGGCAGTGTTTTGCTGTTCGGCCGAGAGCTTTTGAATCCGGCGTTGACCGCCGTGTTCTTTGGGCCGTTTTCCGTATTCCGGCGCTGATCTTTTCTGCGTCGTGATTTCCCATTTCCATCTCTGATCTCGGATGTACTCGGGTCGCTGGTGCTGCATCTTGCCAGCCAGCTATCTTCTCCCGTGCAAAAGCGGGTCATGAGGCTTGTTAGCGCCGCCATTGTTCTTGGTTTTTCCTGGCCGAGGTGTCTGGCGAGCCATTCGTCTTGGACGTTATGTTTAAAAGCTGCTAAGGCTTCGGCGCCCGGACAGTCGACTATTTGGTTCTTTTTGGTGAGGAACCTATTCCAGAATTTGCGCGCTGACTCTCCGGGCTGTTGAGTTATGTGACTTAAATCATCTGCATCCGGAGGGCGGACATAAGTCCCCTGAAAATTTGCTCTAAACGCATCCTCGAGCTCTTCCCAACTTCCAATGGTATTTTCTGGGAGGCTTTTGAGCCAATGCCGAGCTGGCCCTTTGAGCTTGAGGGGTAGGTATTTTATGGCATGGAGATCGTCTCCTCTAGCCATATGTATGTGTAGGATGTAATCCTCAATCCAGACTCCAGGGTCTGTTGTTCCATCGTATGCCTCTATGTTTACGGGCTTAAAACCCGCTGGAAATTCATGATCCAGTACCTCATCGGTGAAACATAGTGGGTGTGCGGCGCCCCTGTATTTAGGTGTGCCGTTATCTTCGAACACTCGGCGTGTTGTGTTGCTTCCTGGGGCCCTCTTTTTTGGCCCATAAATGGACCTTACCGGGCCATCCTGTTTGCGAGATCTTTATGTGGATCGTGTGCCGGCTTGTGTGCGGCACCGCCTGCCGCTCTTGGCCTGTCATCTGGTCGTCTATCCGGCCAGGCGGCCTCTTTTGTTTTTTGACTGTGGGGGTTCTACGGCCTCCTCGTCAAATTTGGGCAGCAGTTTGCGCTTCGGGTAGCTCTTTGCTTGGTGACTATCGCCATATTTATCTGCGGTCTTGAGTACTTTGCTCCATCTCTTTCTGAGTACGTCTTCCGCTGTTTTGAGCTTCCGCTTCTGCTTCTTCAAACTTCTTGTAGTGGCGACGAGCCTTTTGTGAAGGTTCTTATGCTCCGGTGATGTGTCCGGCGTGAGATCGTCTGGACTGTTGTTTTCGTCGGGAATGGGTTGCTCGCCGAATTCATCCTGTTCGGATGACTGCTTGGTGGCGTGTTCGTCGTCCACTGGTTCGTCCTGCTCTATGGCTGGGCCAGTATGGGTGCTGTTGTTATCGAGGCGGGACTTTGGGCGGTGCTTGCGTCGCCGTTTTGCTTGTTTTTCGGGGGAATTATCCTTCGCCGCATCCCGTTGTTCCTCGTTATCGCTTCCTTTTGGTGTATCCACCATGTATATGTCATGAGTTGAGGTGGCTTTCCAGTGCCCACTAGGCGCTAGTTCTTGGTCATCTCCGGCATCGACGTCCATACCGTCGATGTCTTCGGAGTCGAAGTCTAGCATGTCGGTTAAATCATTGACAGTTGCTACAAAGTGGGTGGTGGGTGGGCTTTGAATTTCTTCGTCGTCCGCATCCTGACCGTCCTGACCGCAGTTCGGCCAGGGTTCTCCCGATAACGAGAGATACTTTAGCAAATTCAGGACGTCGCCAAAAGGTGAGTGTTGAAAGATATCCGCAGCGGTGAACTCCATGATCGGCGCCCAATCGGATTCGATTGGCGGGGGCGCGGGAGGTTCGGAGTCCGGCGAGGAGTCCGGCACCTCGGAGTCACAGGCTTCACAAGGGACAAGTCAGTATTCGGCTCCATCGCTGTAGGGGTAGCAGCCCCCGAGGCGGTGTCTAGCCACCCGTCCTCGATCTGGGCAGCCAGCTCCGAATTGAGGATCCGAGCGGGCTCGTGTGCGGCCTCCAGGGCACTGTCCGGTAGCAGAGCTAAATCGTGCTCATCGTGATAGTGCGACACGCTCGGCTGTGGCTCGAATCCGTCGAAGATCAAGTCTCCGCGGATGTCATCCGTGAAGTCTAGTGATGTAGGGTGGAACCCTATAGCGTCGATCTTTCACGTTTGGAGTGGATCCTACGGAGAAATCACGAAGAACACGCGGAAGCACAAGGGGAAACACGGGGAAAACGAGAGAGAATCACTCAACCGACAAGGAACCGATCACATAAGTGCTAGATCACCACACACATATGAGATCCACAAGATACAAAGTCAACTAAGGTAAGGATACAAAGGAACCGTTCATCTCCAAAAGGAGGCCTTGATGTTCTTCCCTAAAGAGGGGTCTTGAATCCGCTTGGGGATCTTCTCCGGAGAGGTCCTGATCTCCGAGGAGAAGTATCCAAGCGGATGAGCAAAGGCTCTCACACAAAATGAGCTAATCCAATGCTAACTCTAACTAGAGGAAGGGGATGGAGTATATATAGGCTAGTCCACGAAGGGGTAAGTGAGGAGGGGATACATGGGCCTTCGGCCAGACTCTGCGCGCAGGCAGGCACCGGATGTCCGGGCTGGGGGCCGGATGTCCGGGCGTTCGCGGGAGGCCGGATGTCCGGGGCATTGGCCGGATGTCCGGGCTGGTGAGGTTGGCCTCGGTGCTCTTTGGATAGGGGCGCCGGATTTCCGGGCTTATGGCTGGATGTCCGGGCTGTCGGGAAGCGCCGGATGTCCGGGCTTGCGGGCCGGATGTCCGGGGCCTGTAGGTACCTGGCGGCTGGGCGGCTGGTGTGGGTGATGCTCCAGGGGCCGGATGTCCGGGGTCCTGGCCGGATGTCCGGGTCCTGGGAGTCGTCTCCATCTTCTTTCGTCGTCGCTTCCAGGCTTCCCTCGCGGATGGTGTAGTTGTTCCTTGGCGCTTGCACTCCTCCTCGACATCCATGAAGCTCCGACAATACCTATGCATGCACACGGGAGAAGTGTCAAGTAGTATACCATCCTCGAAGGGGTCAAGTGAGCACGTATAAAGGAGAAGATTCACCTTTGAGTATGTGAAGTGGAGGTCGCACGTGTCACTTTCCAAACGGACTCTTGACATGGTGATGACCGTAGGATGCTCCGCATCATCCCCTCCCCCTTGGAAAAGATCCGACCTCGGATCAAAAACCAAATCACCATGGGAAAGAGATGGCGGTGCCGTGTCAAAGTGGCCGATCACCAAGCACTCATCGTCTAGTAGCTCGAAATGTGCACTCGCCAATGTCACACAATTTTGTGATTCCTTCAAAAGGAGCAAATAGAACAAACACTTGGAAAAACAAATGTGGTTAGCGTCAGTGCAAAACCAAGCATTTAAGAGGTGATTCACCAAACAAGTGTTGTCATCAAGCATAGCATAGGGTGTGACAAAGGATTGTGACATGACATGTAAGCATATGAATTGAGCAAAATCAAGGTCATCATGGAAACAAGCATGTAAATGTGAGGTAGAGATGCAAGTATGTGTGACAAGAGAATAAGCATCTACCTCAAGGTCATTGCAAACAAGCATCAAGCACTCGATGAAAGGTCTATGGTAGGCATAAGAAGTATTCACAACACCAAATAGGATGAGATGTCTTAAAACATGGGTCAAGTGCAAGACAATCCAAGCATAATGTGCATAGGGTGTAGTGAATATAGCGTGGCACTCAACACAATAGAAAGAGCAATTGTTCATCATGTGTGAGGCAATCAAGTGAATCATGTGACAAGCAAAGGGACATGGCATATGTGAAGAAATGATATTAGTGCAACCAACCATATGATAGTAGCAACACAAGGTATATATGTCATGAAACATGGAAATGTGGCAATCATAGGTGAAAGCAATATCTCGAACATGCGTGCAAATGGTGCAAGCAACACATGAAGTATGATCCACAATATCCAAGCTCAAGAAGGATGTCACCTTGAAAGCATTTGCTTGTGCATTCGTCACATTGCCGGAGTGGTAGGAAGTATGGTGTAGAAGCGAGTCGTGGAAGAATCTATGAGGCTCGCTCTCAAGAGCTCGAATGGTCAACTCACGTGAAGTGGAAGTCGACACGAGGTCCAAGTATCCTACACATGCACAAAACAAAAGAAAGAATGTATGCACATGGTAGATAAACACATCATCCATCATGATGGTTCTCATCTTTTGCACATAACCATTAGAAGCACAAGTGCATGAATAATATGATGCAACAATGGCAATATTCATGGCACTAGGTATATGGTGCAAAGAAGTAAGACAAGCATGCTTCACAAGAATTATGTCAAAATCTCCAAATATATGCGAGAGTGCTATGGGGGCAACCTCATGAGCAAGAAGAGAATCATTGTTGCACTCAATACATCGCAAATCTAGCATGAGAGAGGCAACACAAGGAGATATATGAGACGAAGCAATATGAATCATGTGCAAAGCATATAGATGGTTGTCATCAACCGCATGAGATGAGCACTTATAACACAAGAGACAATCATCAAGATATATCATGTGAGAGGCATGAGCATATATGTCATCAACCCAAGAAAGCAAGTAGTGGAACATGGGTGATGCAACATAGCGAGCATTCATAGCTATCAAATCAAGCAAGCTAGTAGTGCGAAGATGCAACATACTAGGAGGAATCATGGCAAACATGTCATTGGTGCAAATAGTGGGCATGAATAATCCACAAGTCATAGCACAAGCATGAAAGCAAGATATGAGTACAATATCATGAATGTATTGGCGAGAGGCCATATGTGAATATTAATGGGTCATCATGACTCTCCCAACACAACAAGCATCAATAGAATGGGGCACATGATAAACATGGCAAAAGCAACAAAGATCTCCACCAAGCATGCAAATACACATAGGAATATCATAATGGAGAATCATGGGTAGATGCAAACAAGGGTCACAATTGCATGGCAAAGGCATAGAAGCAAGCATAGCATGCAAAGTGAACACGGTAAAATGAGCAAAATGTGAGAAGTGGTAAATGGCCCATAGCCGTGTGAGAGCCAAGTAGAGGAGTTGCGCGTAGTCCTTGCGCGAAGGGAACGGTGGTAAGGATAGTCCACGGGATCCCAAAGCATCGTTGCTCTCAAGAGCTGATGAGGACATCAATACCATTGTTACACCCACAGCCCCTACTGCTACATATACGGGACCAATTACTAGAGCTCGCGCACGCCAATTAAATTATCAGGTACTTTCGTTTCTTGGTAATGATTCTAATGTTCATGAGAATATGATGATGCCTAAATTGGATACATTTGTTTTGCTTACAAATGAAGGGCCTAGCTTGGAGAAGGATGAACATTGGAGCAAGAACAAGCATGGAGATGATGCCATGTGCAAGGGGAACAAGAACGGAGTTACAAGTGATGATTTCAGGACTTTGAAGCCACCATAATGGGTGCATGAAGCCTTGGACGAAATATACAAGATGCCACTTCATAAATTTCGTCCCGAGGCTATTATAGGTGCTGCGTCACCTTTTTATTGGGCCAGACCCATGTAATTTCGAAATACATAAGTATAGGCTATTTTTAGAGTCCGTATGTGTGGGGAAACAAGAGATAGGGTTGATTTCGGACCCCTCCACCAAGGGCCACGAAATTCCCCTCTCTTCCTCCATATATACAGCCCTTAGGGCACCGTTTAGATTTTGGGTTTTGTTTAGATTAAAGTTCGCCATAGCTGCAACTTCGCATACTTCGTTTGTGTTCAACGACCAGACAAAGGCGTCACAGAACCCCACCTTGATCAATAAAGCTTTCATCTTATATTCGCAATATCCAGATTGCAATCTCAGTTTCTTGCTTGTTCTTCGTTTGCTTGCAGGAAACAGACCCTCGTGGTCAGGTTGATCGTGCTCCGGCGTGGTCAATAACCTCTCGGAGTTGGTTTAGCGATTGCTAAGGCGCGACGTCCTCGCACGTTCGTAGTCGGATCGTCAAAGTCGACTGACACCAAAGCGATATCCATCATCTCATCGAAAGACGGGACACCTTTGCCTCTATCAAGTGGTATCAGATTTCCAGGTTGCTCGGTGAGATTTTACAGTTTTTCGTAGTTTAGATCGAGTCTGTTCTTCATACCTATAGTCCATGAAAAAGCCAAAAAAAATTAGGGTTAGTTCATCCCATCCGAACCAATCTGAGCCTTGCATAATCTTTTCTGTATTTGCTTTGTTGAATTTGCGGTTGCATCGTCGTGTCCAGTTGCTGGTCTTAGCGTCTAGTCTTTTAGAGTTTCGAGTTCTGTTCACAGGTTGTCACGTCGCCGCTGCCATATATCACCACCGCATCATCATCATCGCTGTTGCCATATACCACCACCACATATTCACCGCCAATCCGAATCCATATACGCCACCACATATCCGCCGCCATCACGCCAATCCGAGTTCACCTGCAACATATATCCGCCACCTGTCCGTGTTCCACCAGATTCATCTCCGCCACCAGTCCGAGTTCCACCAGATTCATCTCCGCCACCAGTCCTAGTCCGAGTCTAGTAATTGTTGCATTGTTCTCGATTTCCAGATCACGCGATACTCCGAGTCGTGACAGAGAAGGACTCCCCAACTTCCGAGCCATCCGCAGAAGAAAAATAGTTCCAATTTCAAAAAAAAACTAAGTCTGGAAAATTCTGGCTAGGCAGTTTTTAGACCATTTGTAGACTTTTTCGAAAAAAATTGCTGCGGAGCAAAAAAAAAGAGGAAAAAAAAGTGCAAAAAAAAGAGAAAAAAATTTCAGAGTGTGCTCCTCCTTGTTTACGTGCCGCGCCGTGATTTTGTTGGTGTTCTAGGCTCGCGTCTCTAGCACAGTCTAGCCTAGGACCAGCACAGTACCGTCGTTGAGCGTTTATTCAACTTTGCATCTCTGAATTGATTATTGCTGACCCTTTTTGCTACCATATTATAAGCCTTCCCAGCTCCACATACATCTACGTCGTGCGTTTGACTCTCCCTGGTAATCGCTCTATCCAAGCTTTGAGAGTTTTGACTACAACGGTTGCCGATCACTGCCTGTTGCTGGGTAAGAACTGGTAAGAATTTGAGTTTTGCTTGACGGATTTGTGACACCCACCACCACCACTTGTTAGTAGTCTGTAGGATCATATTCTTGTGTGTTTCTATTGCTGCTAACCATGCCAGGATCACAAGCCGATGAGATTGACTGGGAGAATTTATCGAACAAGGAGCTTCATGATAAGTTTCAGCAAATGATGACTGAACAGGTGCAAGATGTGCTGAACAATTTTGAAGAGGCCATGGAGAAGATCACTGGCCTTGAGAAGACGTTCGAAACAAAGCTCGATAACAAGTTTAATGAATTGCTTGCGCGTCTTCCACCACCACCACCCGCTGCACCTAACGCACCTCTCCAACAACAACAACAACGACTACCTCCACATCGTGAAACAGACCTTCGCCGAGCGAGTCGTGTTCCTCTTGCGTTTGGCCAAACTGTTGGTGCTGCTGTTGATACTTCTGTGGCTCCTGCTGCTGATGCGGAGGAGGATGATTATGTGGGAGATTATGAGGATGAGGTTGATCAAAATCAGCACTACGTGCAGCCACCTGCACCACCACCAGCAGGTCGACCTCAGGTATATATTCGTAATGGTAGGCCTGCACCACCACCTCAGGTACGAGATGATGTCCATATTCCTAAACTGAAATTGAATATTCCACCATTTGAGGGTAGATATGTTCCTGATATATATCTTACTTGGGAGTTAGAAACTGAACAACGATTTACATGTTTACAATATCCTGAGGAGAGACGAGTTGCTACTGCTGTTTGTGCTTTCACTAGTTTTGCATGTGTATGGTGGTCTGAACATTGTAGATTATATCCTATTCCAACTACTTGGGCTGCTTTGAAAACTGCTATGCGTACTCGTTGGGTTCCACCATATTATCAACGTGAATTGCTTCAAAAATTACAGCGTTTAAGACAAGGGAAAAATTCTGTAGAAGAATATTATCAGGAATTACAAACTGGCATGATTAGATGTGGTATTGTTGAGGAAAATGAAGCTATGCTTTCACGTTTTCTGGGTGGATTAAATAGAGAGATTCAGACCATTCTAGACTATAAGGAGTATACTAATATCACTCGTTTATTCCATCTTGCTTGTAAAGCTGAACGTGAAGTGCAGGATCGACAAGCATTGGGGCGAATTAACTTTTCTGCAGGCCGACCTTCATCATGGACACCACGTGCATCTTCTACTTCAACTGCACCAGCACCTCCATCCGGTGCCACCTCCAGCCGTGATACAAGAAAACAGGCACAACCACCATTATCTGCCAAGAGCGCACCTGCGGGGCCTGCACAGCGTTCTTCTTCTTCCATGGCATCAACAGGGCACACAAGTGATATTATTTGTCGTCGTTGTAAGGGAGGAGGTCATTATGCGAGAGAATGCAAATCTCCGCGTGTGATGATTGCTACTGCTGATGGTGGTTATGAGTCTGCTAGTGACTATGATGAGGAGACTTTGGCTCTTATTACACGTGAAGAACATGGTGGAGATGATTCTGATCATGAGACGCAATACATGGCTCCTGAAGACGCTGACAGGTATGAATGTTTAGTTGCTCAACGTGTTTTGAGTGTGCAGGTCACACAAGCTGAGCAAAATCAGAGGCACAATTTGTTCCATACCAAGGGAGTTGTGAAAGAACGTTCTGTGCGCGTCATCATAGATGGAGGGAGCTGCAACAACTTGGCTAGCATGGAGATGGTGGAGAAGCTTTCTCTCACCACAAGACCACATCCACATCCTTACTACATCCAATGGTTCAACAACAGCGGCAAGGTTAAGGTAACACGTACTGTTCGTGTGCATTTTAGTATCTCTACATATGCTGATTATGTTGATTGTGATGTGGTACCTTTGCAAGCATGTTCCTTATTACTTGGTAGACCATGGCAATTTGATAAAAATTCTGTACACCATGGTAGAAACAATCACTATACTCTTGTTCATAAGGATAAAAATATTACTTTGCTTCCTATGACTCCTGATTCCATTTTGAAAATGATATTAATAGAGCTAATAAAGCAAAACAGGAGAAGAATAAGAGTGAAAATCAGATTGTGGCAAAAGAATTTGAGCAACAAATGAAGCCTAATAATAAACCATCTAGTGTTGCTTCTGAAATTAAATTGAAAAGTGCATGTTTATTTGCCACCAAATCTGATATTGATGAGCTAGATTTCAGCAAATCTGTTTGCTATGCTTTTGTGTGCCAAGAGGCATTATTTTCATTCGAGGACGTGCCTTCCTCTTTGCCTCCTGCTGTCACTAACATTTTGCAGGAGTTCGCTGACGTCTTTCCACAAGACATGCCACCGGGATTACCGCCTATTCGAGGGATTGAGCATCAGATTGACTTAATTCCCGGTGCTTCACTGCCAAACCGTGCACCATACCGTACCAATCCAGAGGAGACGAAGGAGATTATGCGTCAAGTACAAGAGCTTCTCGACAAAGGTTATATACGCGAATCCCTTAGTCCTTGTGCTGTTCTTATTATTCTAGTGCCGAAAATGGATGGTACATCACGTATGTGTGTTGATTGTAGAGGCATTAATAATATTACTATTCGTTATCGTCATCCTATTCCTAGGCTAGATGATATGCTTGATGAATTGAGTGGCTCTACAATATTCTCCAAAGTTGATTTGCGTAGTGGATACCATCAAATTCGTATGAAATTGGGAGATGAATGGAAAACACATTCAAAACTAAGTTTGGATTATATGAGTGGTTAGTCATGCCTTTTGGGTTAACTAATGCACCTAGTACTTTCATGAGATTAATGAACGAAGTTTTACGTGCTTTCATTGGACGATTTGTGGTAGTTTACTTTGATAACATATTGATTTATAGCAGATCTTTGGAAGAACATTTGGAACATTTACGTGCTGTTTTTATTGCTCTACGTGATGCACATTTGTTTGGTAACCTTGGGAAGTGCACCTTTTGCACCGACCGAGTATCTTTTCTTGGCTATGTTGTTACTCCACAGGGAATTGAAGTTGATAAAGCCAAGATTGAAGCTATTGAGAGTTGGCTGCAACCCAAAACGGTCACACAAGTGAGAAGTTTTCTTGGCCTCGCTGGATTCTATAGGCGTTTTGTGAGAGATTTCAGCACCATTGTTGCACCTCTCAATGAGCTTACAAAGAAAGATGTGCCTTTTCTTTGGGGTACCGCACAGGAAGAAGCCTTCTCGGTATTGAAAGATAAGTTGACACATGCTCCTTTACTCCAACTTCCTGATTTTAATAAGACTTTTGAGCTTGAATGTGATGCTAGTGGAATTGGATTAGGCGGTGTGTTATTACAAGATGGCAAACCTGTTGCATACTTTTCTGAAAAATTGAGTGGGCCTAGTCTGAATTATTCTACTTATGATAAAGAATTATATGCTCTTGTTCGGACTTTAGAAACATGGCAACATTATTTATGGCCCAAAGAATTTGTTATACATTCTGATCATGAATCTTTGAAACATATTAAAAGTCAAGCTAAACCGAATCGTAGACATGCTAAATGGGTTGAATTCATTGAGACTTTCCCTTATGTCATTAAACACAAGAAGGGAAAAGAAAATGTTATTGCTGATGCATTGTCTCGTCGCTATACTATGCTTTCACAACTTGACTTCAAAATATTTGGTTTGGAGACCATCAAAGATCAATATGTGCATGATGCTGATTTTAAAGATGTAATGCAGAATTGTAAAGAAGGAAGAATGTGGAACAAGTTTGTCGTTAACGATGGATTTGTGTTTCGTGCTAACAAGCTATGCATTCCAGCTAGCTCCGTTCGTCTTTTGTTGTTGCAGGAGGCGCATGGAGGAGGATTAATGGGACACTTTGATGAGGACATGACTACCTTGGATATGACCAAAAATATTGCATATATGCATATTTGTCAGGTGATTTCTAGTGCAAACTATTCAATAATCTATTTATGTTATCCAGAACAAAAATACTTCACATACTTCTGTGTTTTGTCTAATTGCAGGTGTATGGGACATTTGTACAATCCATATATGAAGATAAGGAAGAAAGAGATGTTTATTTGCTGTCCAAAAAGTTCTCTCACGTCACTTTTGGCCCAAGAGAAGATAGAGTCCAAGTCTCTCACGTTCTGGATTCAGATTCGGACTGCACAGACATACCTGACTCAAAACGCACACAAGTTTTTCATACGGACTCCGAATTGGGTGATTCTTTTTTTGTTGGAAACTAGATTTCGTGCACTTTCCAACCCAATTGGAATCACCTTCAAATTCGTCCGGAGCGTTGAGTTGTGGACGAAACAATCTGATGTTGCAGCAGAATCCGAGTCAAACTACAAGTCCAAAGGTGTTACATCACCTCCACTTGGGCCCATTGGCCTTGTACGACCTAGATTTAGTTTTAGGCTGCCTTGGGACATCCTCCCACCTCCTTGGCCGCCACCCCTTGCTCCTATATAAGTAGATCCATCTAGTAGCTTTTCCTTGGGATTTGTTTAGTTAAAAGTTAGCCATTGCAACTTCGTGTGCTTCGTTTGTGTCCAACGACCAGACCAAGACCACTTTTCGGATCCCCACCATTATCAATACTTCATACATATTCGCGATATTCAGATTGCTTTTATCATATTCTTGCTTGTTCTTCGATTGCTTGCAGGAATAGACCTTCGTGGTCAGGTTGATCGTGTTCCGGCGTGGTCAATAACCTCTCGGAGTTGGTTTAGCGATTGCTAAGGCACAACGTCGTTGCACGTTTGTAGTCGGATCGTCAAAGTCGTCTCCACCAAATCGATAGTTATCATCTCATCGAAAGATCGGGACACCCCGCCTCTATCAGAATGTGATGCTAGTGGAATTGGATTAGGCGGTGTGTTATTACAAGATGGCAAACCTGTTGCATACTTTTCTGAAAAATTGAGTGGGCCTAGTCTGAATTATTCTACTTATGATAAAGAATTATATGCTCTTGTTCGGACTTTAGAAACATGGCAACATTATTTATGGCCCAAAGAATTTGTTATACATTCTGATCATGAATCTTTGAAACATATTAAAAGTCAAGCTAAACTGAATCGTAGACATGCTAAATGGGTTGAATTCATTGAGACTTTTCCTTATGTCATTAAACACAAGAAGGGAAAAGAAAATGTTATTGCTGATGCATTGTCTCGCCGCTATACTATGCTTTCACAACTTGACTTCAAAATATTTGGTTTGGAGACCATCAAAGATCAATATGTGCATGATGCTGATTTTAAAGATGTAATGCAGAATTGTAAAGAAGGAAGAATGTGGAACAAGTTCGTCGTTAATGATGGATTTGTGTTTCGCACTAACAAGCTATGCATTCCAGCTAGCTCCGTTCATCTTTTGTTGTTGCAGGAGGCGCATGGAGGAGGATTAATGGGACACTTTGGCGTGAAGAAGACGGAGGACGTACTTGCTACACATTTCTTTTGGCCAAAGATGAGACGGGATGTTGAGCGTTTTATTGCTCGCTGCACTACATGTCAAAAAGCTAAGTCACGACTCAATCCTCATGGTTTATATATGCCGTTACCTGTACCTAGTGTTCCTTGAGAGGATATATCTATGGACTTTGTTTTAGGTTTACCTTGAACAAAGAAGGGGAGGGATAGCATATTTATTGTCGTGGATAGATTCTCGAAAATGGCACACTTTATACCATGTCATAAAAGTGATGATGCTGTTAATGTTGCTGATTTGTTCTTTCGTGAAATTATTCGCTTGCATGGTGTGCCAAATACTATTGTTTCAGATCGTGATACTAAATTTCTTAGCCACTTTTGGAGATGTTTATGGGCTAAGTTGGGGACTAAACTGCTTTTTAGTACTACTTGTCACCCCCAAACTGATGGACAAACTGAAGTAGTCAATAGAACGTTGTTTACTATGCTTAGGGCTGTTTTGAAGAATAATAAGAAAATGTGGGAGGAATCCTTGCCTCATATTGAATTTGCTTATAATCGTTCATTGCATTCTACTACTAAGATGTGCCCTTTTGAAGTTGTGTATGGTTTCCTACCTCGTGCACCTATTGATTTGTTGCCTCTTCCATCTTCGGAGAAGGTTAATTTTGATGCTAAACAACGTGCTGAATTGATTTTAAAAATGCATGAGTTAACTAAGGAAAACATTGAGCGTATGAATGCTAAATATAAACTTGCTGGAGATAAGGGTAGAAAACATGTTGTGTTTGCACCTGGAGATCTTGTTTGGTTACATTTGCGTAAGGATAGATTTCCGGATTTGCGCAAATCAAAGTTAATGCCACGTGCTGATGGTCCCTTTAAGGTGTTAGAGAAAATAAATGATAATGCATATAAACTTGAGCTGCCTGCAGATTTTGGGGTTAGTCCCACTTTTAACATTGCAGATTTGAAGCCTTATTTGGGTGAGGAAGATGAGCTTCCGTCGAGGACGACTTCATTTCAAGAAGGGGAGGATGATGAGGACATCAATACCATTGTTACACCCATGGCCCCTACTGCTACATATACGGGACCAATTACTAGAGCTCGCGCACGCCAATTAAATTATCAGGTACTTTCGTTTCTTGGTAATGATTCTAATGTTCATGAGAATATGATGCTGCCTAAATTGGATACATTTGTTTTGCTTACAAATGAAGGGCCTAGCTTGGAGAAGGATGAACATTGGAGCAAGAACAAGCATGGAGATGATGCCATGTGCAAGGGCAACAAGAACGGAGTTACAAGTGATGATTTCAGGACTTTGAAGCCACCATAATGGGTGCATGAAGCCTTGGACGAAATATACAAGATGCCACTTCATAAATTTCGTCCTGAGGCTATTATAGGTGTTGCGTCACCTTTTTATTAGGCCAGGCCCATGTAATTTCGAAATACATAAGTATAGGCTATTTTTAGAGTCCGTATGTGTGGGGAAACAAGAGATAGGGTTGATTTCGGACCCCTCCACCAAGGGCCACGAAATTCCCCTCTCTTCCTCCATATATACAGCCCTTAGGGCACCGTTTAGATTTTGGGTTTTGTTTAGATTAAAGTTCGCCATAGCTGCAACTTCGCGTACTTCGTTTGTGTTCAACGACCAGACAAAGGCGTCACAGAACCCCACCTTGATCAATAAAGCTTTCATCTTATATTCGCAATATCCAGATTGCAATCTCAGTTTCTTGCTTGTTCTTCGTTTGTTTGCAGGAAACAGACCCTCGTGGTCAGGTTGATCGTGCTCCGGCGTGGTCAATAACCTCTCGGAGTTGGTTTAGCGATTGCTAAGGCGCGACGTCCTCGCACGTTCGTAGTCGGATCGTAAAAGTCGACTGCCACCAAAGCGATATCCATCATCTCATCGAAAGACGGGACACCTTTGCCTCTATCAAGAGCTCGTTTCGTCAACTCTTGGGATTGAGAGGTTGACGAGTATACATGAGTACCTACACAAAACAAAGACAACGAGAAAATTGTGTGTGCATGGTATATGTACACATCATCCATCATGATGCGCACGTGCACGTGTCGGTTAGCACTAAATAGCCAATGCTCAAATAAATGAGATGCGTGATATAGAAACATGTCATCCATCATGAGAGGTTTGTTATTATGTATGGCGTAATGGAGACTCAAAGGATGTAATGCATCATGAGAAATATCTAGAGCATTGTTATTCATGGAATGCATATGGTGCAAGCAATTATGTGAACCATGCAAAGTATGGAATGCATCAAGATCTCCTAATATGTATGAGGAAACTATGGGGTTCTCCTCATGAGCATAATGGAAACACCACATGGAGAATATTGACAACATCCAAAACAATGCATATTTGGAACAATGTGATCATGCCATGACATAGTGGATGAATTGCGCAAATCATGTAAAGGAAGCATGGCAATATCATCACATGAAAAACAAAAGCCAATGACCATTATCTCATCATCTATGCCATAAGTGCAAATAGGATTTATTTTAATGGGGCATGCATAGTTACTATGTTGAGATTGTAATGATGAAATATGGGAGATCTCACTCATAGCATATGACAAGTTCAATGGGTTGTTAAACATGATGTGACCAAAAGAATTTTCACATGATATCCTATGGAGCATAGCATCACAACTAGGCAACTCAACATGCTCATCATCATATTCATCATAAATAGGTAAGTCAAGGCATGAAGGAGTTTCACTAGCATGAAGCATGGTAATAGGTGGGTCATCATCATGGGAGCAATCGTTGTCAAGGGTGTCCACTAGTGGGACAAGAGAAGCACCATCACCTATGTTACCTTTGGTGCATAGCTCATGTGTTGTAGGTGAGGTGTTGAAGATCGTCTCATTGGCATCTTCATCTTGATGGAACCATGTGGGGGGTGCATCATCGTCCATCATGGCCATCGTCGTCTCCATAGGAGGTATGGACTCATCAATGGTAGGCGTGTCGTCATGTAGGAGACCTAGCACCAAAGAAGAAAACACACTAGGAGTAGAGGTTAAGTCGTTAGAAATCAAAGTGGCCTCACATGCCGTGTCAACTATCTCACTCGCTAAGTGTTGTGGCTCACTCACTCCCTCAAGGATGCTCTCACGCGTATGGTTGGTGGAGTCACTCAAATGGCGCTCAACCTCACATAGGATGTGTGGCATGCTCTCTTGTGTGGGGCTAGTGGTGGTCACACTCATCCTCTCATAGGAAATGCTCTCAATGTCACGTATGGTGGAGTCACTCATGTCACTCATGGGGTGGTGGCTCTCCTCACATGACAAATGGGGAATCTCGACATATGTGGGTGTCGGAGAGATGTAGGTGCAAATGTCTCCATGCGCGGTCTCGTAGCTTGACTCGGAGGAGGAGTCCAATGTGGGCGTCGTCTTCATGTTGTTGAAGAGGTTCACGCTCGTCGCCATAGTCGAAGGGGATGGCCCTTGCTCGACCGTCTTGTCGCCGTCTTAGTGTTGGAGGCCCATATGATGTGGCACCTCGTAGCTCGTCTCCATGACTGAAGGGAGTTTCCCATGCTCGGCCATCTTCCTTGGGGGGCTTCCGAAGATGGAAGTGTCGCCCTCACTCGTAGTACTTGATGAAGTCGAAGTAGGCGTACTCGTGGGAAGTAGGCGAAGATGCCGTACGTCCAAAGGCGAAGATGCCTTGAGAACACTTGGCGAAGATGCCGAAGTGGTTGATGTAGCCGTAGCGCCGTCTTGGTGGTGGTCATCTCGCGGTCTTCTTTTGTGCTCTTGAAGCTTGGACTTGGCGTGAAGTAGGGCTTGTTGGGACTTGTGCATTTGCGCTTGTGGAGCATCTTCATGATGATGATGTCGTTGTCGTGCTTGAGCTCGTAGTAGATGTCATCTGTCGTCGTCGTGCACATGTTGCTTGGAGGTGACTTGGCCTTCATGACGATGTGGATCGTGAACATGATGATGATCGCCATGTAGATGTGGACGAGGACGATTTGCGCTTGCATCATTTTCGCGCTCCGAAGACTTGTGGCTTGACCGTCGTCGTCTTGAGGATGATGAAGTGGAAGAAGACTTGATCAAGGCCCGAATCTCTTCCATCCTCGCATCTTGCTCCTCCTTTTGTACGGCAAGCTTGTTGTCGATGTAGTCCCTTTTTCTTACTTCGGAGTGGAAAATGTCGATGGAGATGTTCTCAATGCGCTCTTGCAATCTTGATTGTGCGCCTTGCATTTGTCGTTGTAGATCAAAGATTGACGCTTTTGAGATGTAGTTGTTCACGCCGTCGTTGTTGTCGTAGACCGGAGAGGAAATGCCTTGCCTATCCATCAGAAGACTCGAGCAAATATGAGTGGGAGAAAGAGAAGAACTAATACCAATGTACCTTTGACCAAAGTTGAAGATGAATCAAGTTCACTCAAATGTGGACAATGAAATAGCACTATTGCTACCGATCCTTGTCGATTCTCACACCTACACAAGTAAGGCTTATAGTGGAGCTCGGTGAGGATAGTGGCACAAAAAATTAATGCAAAATGTTAGCAAGAGTCAATAATGTTGAAAAAGATTCACAAATTCGCAAGTGAAACAAATGGACCAATAGCAAAGAATGGCACACGGAAACACACACACGGATAGATAAATGGGGTCGTGCAACCAAGGAATGAGCTCAAAATGTGGAATCCACCAAAACGCTCGTGTTGCACAACTCAGGAGAGACACTAGCACTATTGCTCAATAGGCGGATACGACACTTGTGCACAACCTACAATATGCAAAATGGATATTCTTGTATCCCAAGTATGCTATGTATGTATGGTTCCCGGTGTTTCTCTCAAGCATGATATCATATGATGTAGATTTGACAATCTTATGTGCAATGGGGTATGATGCTATGGCACTTGCTCACGAGCTCTTTGCTCTCTTTTTGCTTAAAAGCTTTTTCTCTTTTTTTTCTATGGCCAATTTGCACAATGCGCAAACCAAGATAGCAATTGTGTATATGCGGGAACAAACTTGAGGCACAATGGATGATATGATACCAATATGATATGGTATGTATGCAATGGATGGTGTAGACCACTAATGTGCACAAGTCACGTTGCCGGCAATACTCAAATGGCTAGTCTCGATAGGCAAGTAACGCAAATTGGGCTAGGGGTTAACAATGCAATTGCAAGGGAATATACAAAGGTGTCGTCGAGGTTACCGTCCTTTGCGATCATGAGTGGCGGTGTTCTTGGTGTAGATACCAAGATGATGGAGACTCGTCCCTAAGTAGCCGAAACACCTTAGGAAACGGAAAAACCGCGAACTCAAAATCTCAAACGTCAAATGTCAAATGGTGGTAGCGGAAAGCGGTGGTGGTGTTGCACTAGGCAATGCGGAAGTGGAATGAATGGGCTATACACGTGTCGGAGTTGAAGTTGCCGTCCCTAAGTAGCCGAAACACCTTAGGAGACACAAGCCACAACTCAAACAATATCAACCAAAATGGGGTAAAATTGGGTTGGAAATGTATGGTGGGCACGTCTATGTGGAAATGGTGGTGGTGGTTGATGAAGAAGCAACCGTCCCTAAGTAGCCGAAACACCTTAGGAGACTCGAATCACTACTCAAACAACCTCAAATGCAATGGGGTACAAAATGGGTTAGGTTGCGGAAGTCGGTGGTGGTAATGCGGATGATATGGTGGAGGGCCTAGGCAAACTTGCCAAATTTCAGAAAATATGATGCAGTCAAATGATGTTGGTGGTATTTTTGTGGGATGGGGGATGTCAATAGCTTCAAAACGAGCTAAAGAACGTCAAAATCGGACTCCGGATGAATTAGTTATGGACAAAACGGTGAAACGGAAAAAACTAAAATGACAGGGGCCGGACATCCGGGGCTCGGGCCGGATTTCCGGGACCTGATGTCCAGAACCGCGCGCGAAAATGCGCTCCAGGAGCCGGATGTCCGGCTTGGGGCCCGGATGTCCGGCCAGATGGCCCGGATGTCCGGCCTGAGGCCCGGATGTCCGGCCCGACGATTCCAGATCGGGATTTGGACTTCGAAACTCGATTTGGGGCGGAAATGGATGATTTCAAGAGCAAAATTTGATGGATTTTGTGGAGGAAAGATGGGGAAACTTGGGGAGATGCTAGATCCACTTGAAACCAAGCAAATCCATGGATCAAAATCAACAAAACATCATCAAACCAACAAATCATAAAAAAATTTGGGGGCTATTTTTGGTGGGGATTTTCGGATTTAGGACGAAATCAACAAAATCAAGCTAGAAAAAGAGGGGTAGGGGCTCCAAAAACGTGATCAACGTGGCTCATGATACCATAATGATGTAGGGTGGAACCCTATAGCGTCGATCTTTCACGTTTGGAGTGGATCCTACGGAGAAATCACGAAGAACACGCGGAAGCACAAGGGGAAACACGGGGAAAACGAGAGAGAATCACTCAACCGACAAGGAACCGATCACACAAGTGCTAGATCACCACACACATATGAGATCCACAAGATACAAAGTCAACTAAGGTAAGGATACAAAGGAACCGTTCATCTCCAAAAGGAGGCCTTGATGTTCTTCCCTAAAGGGGGGTCTTGAATCCGCTTGGGGATCTTCTCCGGAGAGGTCCTGATCTCCGAGGAGAAGTATCCAAGTGGATGAGCAAAGGCTCTCACACAAAATGAGCTAATCCAATGCTAACTCTAACTAGAGGAAGGGGATGGAGTATATATAGGCTAGTCCACGAAGGGGTAAGTGAGGAGGGGATACATGGGCCTTCGGCCAGACTCTGCGCGCAGGCAGGCGCCGGATGTCCGGGCGTTCGCGGGAGGCCGGATGTCCGGGGCATTGGCCGGATGTCCGGGCTGGTGAGGTTGGCCTCGGTGCTGTCTAGATAGGGGCGCCGGATTTCCGGGCTTATGGCCGGATGTCCGGGCTGTCGGGAAGCGCCGGATGTCCGGGCTTGCGGGCCGGATGTCCGGGGCCTGTAGGTACCTAGCGGCTGGGCGGCTGGTGTGGGTGTTGCTCCAGGGGCCGGATGTCCGGGTCCTGGGAGTCGTCTCCATCTTCTTTCGTCGTCGCTTCCAGGCTTCCCTCGCGGATGGTGTAGTTGTTCCTTGGCGCTTGCACTCCTCCTCGACATCCATGAAGCTCCGATAATACCTATGCATGCACACGGGAGAAGTGTCAAGTAGTATACCATCCTCGAAGGGGTCAAGTGAGCACGTATAAAGGAGAAGATTCACCTTTGAGTATGTGAAGTGGAGGTCGCACGTGTCACTTGCCAAACGGACTCTTGACATGGTGATGACCGTAGGATGCTCCGCATCATCTAGACTTCCAAATCTGACCTGATGGCCAGGGGTGTAGCTTTCGATCTGCTCCAGATGGCCAAGCGAATTGGCCCGCAGTGCAAAGCCGCCGAATACGAAGATTTGTCCGGGGAGAAAAGTCTCACCCTGGACTGCATCGTTGTTGGTGATCGAAGGAGCCATCAAGCCTATCGGTGACGACACAGAGGAACTCTCAATGAAAGCACCAATGTCGGTGTCAAAACCGGCGGATCTCGGGTAGGGGGTCCCGAACTGTGCGTCTAGGCGGATGGTAACAGGAGACAAGGGACACGATGTTTTTACCCAGGTTCGGGCCCTCTCAATGGAGGTAAAACCCTACTCCTGCTTGATTGATATTGATGATATGGGTAGTACAAGAGTGGATCTACCACGAGATCAAGGAGGCTAAACCCTAGAAGCTAGACTATGGTATGATTGTTGTTCGTCCTATGGACTAAAACCCTCCGGTTTATATAGACACCGAAGAGGGCTAGGGTTACACAGAGTCAGTTACAATGGTAGGAGATCTACATATCTGTATTGCCAAGCTTGCCTTCCACGCCAAGGAAAGTCCCATCCGGACAGGGGACGAAGTCTTCAATCTTGTATCTTCATAGTCTTGGAGTCCGGCCGATGATGATAGTTCGGCTATCCGGACACCGCCTAGTCCAGGACTCCCTCAGGGATGTTCCACCACGGCTCTATATCGCGAGCTGACGTCCGAACTCGCATAGGCATGCAACGTCTAGACCTCACGCCCTTCAAGAAGCTAGGGTTCATCCTCGATGATATGGAAGGATGGAACTTCTAGTGATTTATGATGCCGATGATGATGATATGTGTCGGTTGAACTTGTATACTTTTTGTAGCGATGAAACTTTGTCATATCCACGGTCCCTGCCGAACTTGCGTAACGCTACTTTGTTAGTTTGCGTACGATGACCTGCGTACCTCTAGTTAATTAATTTGTGTACTGTATATGTTGCATCTAGTTGCTAACATTTCTTTTTCGGTGTTGCTCTAGTATATTTTGTTGCATATATATGATTGTACATCCTCTTCATGAACATGCATCTCTAACAGGTACCTAGTTTCTTGATGGCGAGATGGAAATGCTATGTCATGTACAAAGGGAAGGTTCCGAGGGTGTACAACGAGTGGCAAGAGTGTCAGGCACAAGTGAATGGGTTCACGGGCGCCAGCCATAAAGGCTTCAAAAGCTGACAAGAAGGAGAAGCTAGTTACTTGAGGTTCACGCTAGCGAGAGAGAGGACTCGTAACCGCCACCTCATGTACTGCATAGTTCCGCTCTCACTCATAGTGATAGCACTTCTTGCGTATACCTTTGTTTAGATGGATGACGTTGTTGTAGTTGCAAGTATTCGAGACTTGCATGTATCGCTATTTTAATGATGATGACAAGATATCACTTTGTGTTGGATGATGATTATGATGAGACTATTTGTATGTACATGCTATGATTACATTTGTGGTCTCGCGGGCATTTGTATGTGTATCATGATGGCATTTCTATGTGCTAAAGATTCTTCTACAAAGCCTGTTCAAATACTAAACAAATATGCCAAAAAAACTACTTAAATTAGCAGTAGCGAATGTATAAAAGTTAGCAGCAGTGCCTCAATAGCAGTAGCGCGTCCAGGCAAAGCGCGCTAGCGCTACTAGCAGTAGCGAGCTTCCTCTAACCGCGCTGCTGCTACACTTGTGTAGCAGTAGCGCCGGTGTGCACGCACTACTGCTATGTGTTAGCTGTAGCGCCTTATTAGTAGCGCCTGTCCCCGCGCTACTGATACATCTAAAACCCGCGCTGCTGCTAGCCTTTTCCCTAGTAGTGTAGCCAAGAAAAGATACTCGGTCGGTGCAAAAGGTGCACTTCCAAGGTTACCAAACAAACGTGCATCACGTAGAGCAATAAAAACAACAAATAAATGTTCCAGATGTTCTTCCAAAGATCTACTATAAATCAATATATCATCAAAGTAAACTACCACAAATCGTCCAATGAAAGCACGTAAAACTTCGTTCATTAATCTCATGAAAGTACTAGGTGCATTAGTTAACCCAAAAGGCATGACTAACCACTCATATAATCCAAACTTAGTTTTAAATGCTGTTTTCCATTCATCTCCCAATTTCATACAAATTTGATGGTATCCACTACGCAAATCAACTTTGGAGAATATTGTGGAGCCACTCAATTCATCAAGCATATCATCTAGCCTAGGAATAGGATGACGATAACGAATAGTAATATTATTAATGCCTCTACAATCAACGCACATACGTGATGTACCATCCTTTTTCGGCACTAGAATAATAGGAAGAGCACAAGGACTAGGGGATTCGTGTATATAACCGTTGTCGAGCAGCTCCTGTACTTGACGCATAATCTCCTTCGTCTCATCTGGATTGGTACAGTATGGTGCACGGTTGGGTAAGGATGCACCAGGAATTAAGTCAATCTGATGCTCAATCCCTCGAATGGGAGGTAATCCCGGTGGCACGTCTTGTGGAAAGTCATCAGCGAACTCCTGCAAAATGTTAGTGACAGCAGGAGGCAAAGAGGAAGGCACATCCTCGAATGAAAATAATGCCTCTTTGCACACAAAAGCATAGCAAACAGATTTGCTAAAATCTAGCTCATCAATATCAGATTTAGTGGCAAGTAAACATGCACTTTTCAATTTAATTTCAGAAGCAACACTAGATGGTTTACTATTAGGCTTCATTTGTTGCTCAAATTCTTTTGCCACAATCTGATTTTCACTCTTATTTTTCTCCTCTTTTGCTTTATTAGCTCTATTAATATCATCTTTCAAAATGGAATCAGGAGTCATAGGAAGCAAAGTAATATTTTTATCCTTATGAACAAGAGTATACTGATTGTTTCTACCATGGTGTACAGAATTTTTATCAAATTGCCATGGTCGACCAAGTAATAAGGAACATGCTTGCATAGGTACCACATCACAATCAACATAATCAGCATATGTAGAGATACTAAAATGCACACGAACAGTACGTGTTACCTTAACCTTGCCGCTTTGTTGAACCATTGGATGTAGTAAGGATGTGGATGTGGTCTTCTGGTGAGAGATAGCTTCTCCACCATCGCCATGCTAGCCAAGTTGTTGCAGCTCCCTCCGTCTATGATGACGCGCACAAAACATTCCTTCACAACTCCCTTTGTATGGAACAAATTATGCCTCTGATTTCGCTCAGCTTGTGTGACCTGCACACTCAAAACACGTTGAGCAACTAAACATTCATACCTATCAGCATCTTCAGGAGCCATGTTCTTCACCTGTAATAAGGGCCAAAGTCTCCTAGTCACTAGCGGACTCATACCCACCATCCTCAGTAGCAATCATCACACGCTGAAATTTGCATTCTCGCGCATAATGACCTCTTCCCTTACAACAACGACAAATAATATCACTTGTGTGCCATGTTGATGCCATGTACGAAGAAGAGCTCTGTGTAGGTCCGGCAGGTGCGCTCTTGGAAGATAGTGGTGGTTGTGCCTGATTTCTTGTATCACGGCTGGAGGTGGCACCTGATGGAGGTGCTGGTGCAGTGGAAGTAGAAGATGCATGCGATGTCCATGAGGAAGGTCGGCCTGCAGAAAAGTTAGTGTGTGCCATTGCTTGTCGATCCTGCACTTCACGTTCAGCTTTACAAGCAAGATGGAATAAACGAGTGATATTACTATACTCCTTATACTCTAGAATGGTCTGAATCTCTCTATTTAATCCACCCATAAAACGTGCAAGCATAGCTTCATTCTCCTCAACAATACCACATCTAATCATGCCAGTTTGTAATTCCTGATAATATTCTTCTACAAAAATTTTCCCTTGTCTTAAACGCTGCAATTTTTGAAGCAATTCACGTTGATAATATGGTGGAACCCAACGAGTACGCATAGTAGTTTTCCAAGCAGCCCAAGTAGTTGGAATAGGATATAATCTGCAATGTTCAGACCACCATACACATACAAAACTAGTGAAAGCACAAACAGCAGCAACAACCCGTCACTCCTCGGGATATTGTAAACATGTAAAACGTTGTTCAGTTTCTAACTCCCAAGTAAGATATATATCACGAACATATCTACCCTCAAATGGTGGAATATTCAATTTCAGTTTAGGAATATGGTCATTATCTCGTACCTGAGGTGGTGGTGCAAGCCTACCGTTGCGAATAAATACCTGAGGTCGACCTGCTGGTGGTGGTGTTGGTGGCTGCACGTAGTTCTGATTTTGATCAACCTCATCCTCGTAATAGTCCTCCACCTCTGCAGTAACAGCAAGAGCTATAGAAGCACCAACAGCAGTAGCAGCGGCACCAGAATTTTGTCCTGGCTCAATAGGAACACGCTGTGCTCGTTCTACTGTATCGCGGCGTAGAGCTGTTTGGGGAAGACGTTTGAGTAATTCATCGAACTTGGCGTCCAACTTGGTGTCAACTGTATTTTCAATGTCATCCATCCTCTCCAATGCCTTTCCAAAGCTGGCCATCACGTCTTCCACCTGTTGACCCAACATTTGATGAAACTTATCATGAAGCTCCTTGTTCGTCATGTTCTCCCAGTCAATCTCGTCGGCTTGTGTTCCTGCCATGGTTAGCAGCAATAGAAGCAGACAAGAATATGATCCTACAGACTACAGGAATATGGTGGTGGTGGAGTGTCACAAATCCGTCAAGTGAATCTCAAATTCTTACCAGTTCTTACCTAGCAGCAGGTGGTGATCGGCAACCGTTGTAGTCAAAACTCTCAAAGCTTGGATAGAGCGATTACCAGGGAGATTCAAACGCACGACGTAGATGTATGTGGAGCTGGGAAGGCTTATAATATGGTAGCAAAAAGGATCAGCAATAATCAATTCAGAGATGCAAAGTTGAATAAACGCTCAACGACGGTACTGTGCTGGTCCTAGGCTAGACCGTGCTAGAGACGCGAGCCTAGAACACTAACAAAATCACGGCGCTGCACGTAAACAAGGGAAAAGCACACTCTGGAAATTTTTTTCGCTCTTTTTTTTGCGCTCCTCTTTTTTTTGCGAAAAATCACTATAATGGCGAGTGTCAAAACTCTTCCCATGTCAAACTGACAGGATGGGCACGAAATTTTTTTGACAATTTTTTTTGGAAACCAGGGCAGCGATGACGAAAAAGTGCGACAAAAAATCACTATGATGGCGAGTGTCTCAAAACACTCCCTGGGACCTAAAAATAGGATAGGTGATAGAGGCGAGGGTCCCGATCTTTCGATGAGATGATAACTATCGATTTGGTGGAGACGACTTTGACAATCCGACTACAAACGTGCACAACGTTGCGCCTTAGCAATCGCTAAACCAATCGGCGAGGGTCCCGATCTTTCGATGAGATGATAACTATCGATTTGGTGGAGACGACTTTGACAATCCGACTACAAACGTGCACAATGTTGCGCCTTTGATAGAGGCGAGGGTGTCCCGATCTTTCGATGAGATGATAACTATCGATTTGGTGGAGACGACTTTGACAATCCGACTACAAACGTGCACAACGTTGCGCCTTAGCAATCGCCAAACCAATCTCCTGAGGTTACTGATGATGCCAGAAGCACGGTCAGCCTGACCACGAAGGTCTATTCCTGCAAGCAATCGAAGAACGAGCAAGAATATGATAAAGCAATCTGAATATTGCAAATATATATGAGGTATTGATAATGGTGGGGATCCGTAAGCGGTCTTGGTCTGGTCGTTGGACACAAACGAAGTACACGAAGTTGCAATGGCTAACTTTTAACTAAACAAATCCCAAGGAAAAAACTACTAGATGGATCTACTTATATAGGAGCAAGGGGTGGCGGCCAAGGAGGTGGGAGGACGTCCCAAGGCAGCCTAAAACTAAATCTAGGTCGTACAAGGCCAATGGGCCCAAGTGGAGGTGATGTAACACCTTTGGACTTGTAGTTTGACTCGGATTCTGTTGCAGCATCAGATTGTTTCGTCCACAACTCAACGCTCCGGACGAATTTGAAGGTGATTCCAATTAGGTTGGAGAGTGCACGAAATCTAGTTTCCAACAAAAAAAGAATCACCCAATTCGGAGTCGGTATGAAAAACTTGTGTGCATTTTGAGTCAGGTGTGTCTGTGCAGTCCGAATCTGAATTCAGAACGTGAGAGACTTGGACTCTATCTTCTCTTGGGCCAAAAGTGACGTGAGAGAACTTTTTGGACAGCAAATAAACATCTCTTTCTTCCTTATCTTCATATGTGGATTGTACAAATGTCCCATACACCTGCAATTAGACAAAACACAAAAGTGTGTGAAGTATTTTTGTTCTGGATAACATAAATAGATTATTGAATAGTTTGCACTAGAAATCACCTGACAAATATGCATATATGCAATATTTTTGGTCATATCCAAGGTAGTCATGTCCTCATCATCCTCCCCTTCTTGAAAATAAAGCCGTCCTCGGCGTTGCTTAATCTGAAATGTGGCTAACAAAAAAGACAAGGTGTACATGTTGTATATGTATATGTCATCCATTGTACTTCCCTTGATTTTTGCATATATGACACATGAATAGATGAGTAACTTGCATAGTTCATAAAATCTAAAGCCAAAAAATTAGCACAAGAAGTAGAAGGCATGAAAATATTGCAACTCAGTTTGCACATATAAGTGAAGCTCTTATTCATTTCAAAAGATTGACAATTGTCATCATTAAACCATCCCAATATTGGTGAATAAACCTTACTTGCATCAAATTTACATGCTACAACATGCTTAAATAAGCAAACATGCAATAAGTCATTCAACACAGAATCATCACCAAGATTAGAGGTCATATCAAAATGATTAAACATTGGTTCTTTTGCATCAATAGTTAATTCAATGGGTGCACTCAAAATTGTTGGTATTTCAGTTGTTTGATCACATGGCAAAGTCAAATTATCAACATAGTCCTCTAAAATAGGTGGTGTGATCAAAGTAGTGGGTAGCTCATCAGATGGTGCATTCAAATTGACAAGGCATTCATCATTCTCATGTAGAGATGGAAGATGAGTACCTTTGTCATTACCTCTTATGATCAACTCAGATGATGTAGCCACTCTCGGGGGCGATGTGTCACATGGTGGAGGTGATGTAGTCCTGACAACAACGGATGTGGTTGTCATAGTATGCCTAGTAGTTGAAGGAACAATCATATCAACTCTTGGAATGTGCACCGTGCGCTTGTTCTCCTCGTGGCCAACACATCGTTTTATTTCCCGTTCAGCTTTGCATGCAAGATGAAACAAATGGTCCATAGGATAACACTCTTCATGAATTAGTATCTCTTGAATATCACGATTTAATCCTCCCCAAAATCTATCCATAAAATCATCTTCACTTTCTTCTAAAGAGGAATGCAACAAGGTAGTTTGTAAATCATCATAATATTTTGTTACAGTTTCACTACCTTGTTTTAAGTGTTGCAACTTCTTAATCATGTCACGAGTATAATAAGCAGGGACGAAAGTATGTCGCATGGCAAGTTTCAAATCATCCCAAGTAGTAGGTATATAATCAGGGTGTAACCGACAATATTCACTCCCCCAAACCAAAGCAAAACCAGTGAAAGAACCAACCGCAACCTTAACCTTTTTATGTTCATCAAAATTATGGGAAGCAAATATATTTTTTATGTCGAACTCCCATTCAATATATAAAGCAGGTTTAAAACGGCCATTAAATGGTGGTATAGATACATTAACCTGATCATGTGCATTTGGATGTTTGTGCACCTCTCGTGACGGTTGTGGTATTTGCAAAGGTGGTGGCACGTCTCCCGCGATCGATAAAGCCCATGAATTGACTCTGGATCCTGTCATGATTAGTAGAACAAGAAGCAAAACCCAAAAATAATGTTCCTATAACTACTAGGATGTGGTGGTAAAACGCTCACAGTAAAGCAAATATCAATGTCTTACAAGTTCTTACCATGCAGCAGGCGGTGATCGGCAACCAGCGGTGTCAAGTAACTCCGAATATTGAGTAAAGCGATTGCCAGGGGAGCGTACGTATACACGGTGTAGAAATATGTGGAGCTGGGTTGGCTATATATGGTAGCAAAATATTAGCAATAATCAATTCAAAGATGCAATGTTGAATAAACGCTCAACGACGGTACTGTGCTGGTCCTAGGCTAGACCGGACTAGAGACGCGAGCCTAGAACACTAATGAGGTCACGGCGTAGCACAACTAGCATCTATGAAGGATACTAAGTAGCTCTTGACAGCAAGATATAAGTGAAGATCACAACGGCAGTGAAGATAATGATGAAAAACAACTGCCAAGCAGGATATACAACAACTCTCTCTCCAACTTTCCTCTTGAAAAGTTTGAGACAATTTTCTGATAAATTCTTTCAAAGAATGCTACTAACTCAAGCTTTCCAATGCAAAAAGAATCACTCAATTCTGAGTTGATATGAGGAGTCAAAGAATTCTAATACTGGCCTCAAAAATTGGAACAAGTTGTGTTCACGAACTTCGGAGGGCAAAAAGACCTATTTAGAAGCCGATTTTGAGGTGTCAAATATTGAACTAGCTTCTGCAACTATTTAGATGCGGCTCGTCGCTATCTTCAATTTGAGTACTCACGGAGCCAAAACGGACTTCGTATGAGGAAGATACACCTGTTTTACTGAACAGTGCGCAAAACAGATTCCAATCCGAATTCAGGTACGAGATTGATTCTAGATAGATCCAATTTTTTTCTTCTCTCTTTTTTTTCTCACGCTTTTTTTTCTTCTCTCTCTTTTTCTTTCCTTTTTTTCTCTTTTTTTTTCTCTATCTTTTTTTTCTCCCTCTTTCCAAGACAAACTAGATAAGATGCAGATTGGATCAGGCGAAGATGTGAATGACCTCAACTATGATTATGACAATGAACAGTGCATAGCACGTGGTGGAAATTAATAGATGGGATGGTGGACAGCGGAACGGATAATGATGCAGCGGCGGCGTGACTAATGTGAACAGAACTCGAAACTCTAAAGGAACTAGACACTAAGACCAGCAACTGACACGACGATGCAACCGATAATTCAACTATGCAAGCAATGAATAGAAAATTGCAAAGGCTCAGACTGGCTTGGATAAAGGATGAACAGATCTAACTTTTTTTTGTGGCTTTTTCATGGACTGTAGGTATGAATGACAGATGCGATCTAAACTATGAAAAACTGTAAAATCTCACCGAGCAACCTGAAAACTGATACCACTTGATAGAGGCGGGGTGTCCCGATCTTTCGATGAGATGATAACTATCGATTTGGTGGAGACGACTTTGACGATCCGACTACAAACGTGCACGACGTTGCGCCTTAGCAATCGCTAAACCAACTCCGAGAGGTTATTGACCACGCTGGAGCACAATCAACCTGACCACGAAGGTCTATTCCTGCAAGCAATCGAAGAACAAGCAAGAATATGATAAAAGCAATCTGAATATTGCGAGTATATATGAAGTATTGATAAAGGCGGGGATCCGTAAGCGGTCTTGGTCTGGTCGTTGGACACAAACGAAGTACACGAAGTTGCAATGGCTAACTTTTAACTAAACAAATCCCCAGGAAAAGCTACTAGATGGATCTACTTATATAGGAGCAAGGGGTGGCGGCCAAGGAGGTGGGAGGACGTCCCAAGGCAGCCTAAAACTAAATCTAGGTCGTACAAGGCCAATGGGCCCAAGTGGAGGTGATGTAACACCTTTGGACTTGTAGTTTGACTCGGATTCTGCTGCAGCATCAGATTGTTTCGTCCACAACTCAACGCTCCGGACGAATTTGTAGGTGATTCCAATTGGGTTGGAAAGTGCACGAAATCTAGTTTCCAACAAAAAAAGAATCACCCAATTCGGAGTCCGTATGAAAAACTTGTGTGCGTTTTGAGTCAGGTGTGTCTGTGCAGTCCGAATCTGAATCCAGAACGTGAGAGACTTGGACTCTATCTTCTCTTGGGCCAAAAGTGACGTGAGAGAACTTTTTGGACAGCAAATAAACATCTCTTTCTTCCTTATCTTCATATGTGGATTGTACAAATGTCCCATACACCTGCAATTAGACAAAACACAAAAGTGTGTGAAGTATTTTTGTTCTGGATAACATAAATAGATTATTGAATAGTTTGCACTAGAAATCACCTGACAAATATGCATATATGCAATATTTTTGGTCATATCCAAGGTAGTCATGTCCTCATCACCTTTCTAGGGAAGACCATCAAGGCCTCCGTACGGAGATGAACTGTCCTTTGTATCCTCACCGAGCAACCTGAAAACTGATACCACTTGATAGAGGCAAAGGGTGTCCCGATCACGAAGGTCTATTCCTGCAAGCAATCGAAGAACAAGCAAGAATATGATAAAAGCAATCTGAATATTGCGAGTATATATGAAGTATTGATAAAGGTGGGGATCCGTAAGCGGTCTTGGTCTGGTCGTTGGACACAAACGAAGTACACGAAGTTGCAATGGCTAACTTTTAACTAAACAAATCCCAAGGAAAAGCTACTAGATGGATCTACTTATATAGGAGCAAGGGGTGGCGGCCAAGGAGGTGGGAGGACGTCCCAAGGCAGCCTAAAACTAAATCTAGGTCGTACAAGGCCAATGGGCCCAAGTGGAGGTGATGTAACACCTTTGGACTTGTAGTTTGACTCGGATTCTGCTGCAGCATCAGATTGTTTCGTCCACAACTCAACGCTCCGGACGAATTTGAAGGTGATTCCAATTGGGTTGGAAAGTGCACGAAATCTAGTTTCCAACAAAAAAAGAATCACCCAATTCGGAGTCCGTATGAAAAACTTGTGTGCGTTTTGAGTCAGGTGTGTCTGTTGAGTCCGAATCTGAATCCAGAACGTGAGAGACTTGGACTCTATCTTCTCTTGGGCCAAAAGTGACGTGAGAGAACTTTTTGGACAGCAAATAAACATCTCTTTCTTCCTTATCTTCATATGTGGATTGTACAAATGTCCCATGCACCTGCAATTAGACAAAACACAAAAGTGTGTGAAGTATTTTTGTTCTGGATAACATAAATAGATTATTGAATAGTTTGCACTAGAAATCACCTGACAAATATGCATATATGCAATATTTTTGGTCATATCCAAGGTAGTCATGTCCTCATCAATAGGGAAAAAATATTTTCGGTTGCCAAAATTTTGGCCTAAAAACTGCCCGGGGGTCTTCAGACTCGTTTTTTTTCCCGAAACCTACTTAGGCAAGGAAACACGAATCGGAAAGTAGATGGATCTCAAAAACAAACCTAATACGAAAAGAACTCGAAACTCTATGGATATATGGTGGTAGACATATATGACTACCTTGGATATGACCAAAAATATTGCATATATGCATATTTGTCAGGTGATTTCTAGTGCAAACTATTCAATAATCTATTTATGTTATCCAGAACAAAAATACTTCACACACTTTTGTGTTTTGTCTAATTGCAGGTGTATGGGACATTTGTACAATCCACATATGAAGATAAGGAAGAAAGAGATCTTTATTTGCTGTCCAAAAAGTTCTCTCACGTCACTTTTGGCCCAAGAGAAGATAGAGTCCAAGTCTCTCACGTTCTGGATTCAGATTCGGACTGCACAGACACACCTGACTCAAAACGCACACAAGTTTTTCATACGGACTCCGAATTGGGTGATTCTTATTTTTGGAAACTAGATTTCGTGCACTTTCCAACCCAATTGGAATCACCTTCAAATTCATCCGGAGCGTTGAGTTGTGGACGAAACAATCTGATGCTGCAGCAGAATCCGAGTCAAACTACAAGTCCAAAGGTGTTACATCACCTCCACTTGGGCCCATTGGCCTTGTACGACCTAGATTTAGTTTTAGGCTGCCTTGGGACGTCCTCCCACCTCCTTGGCCGCCACCCCTTGCTCCTATATAAGTAGATCCATCTAGTAGCTTTTCCTGGGGATTTGTTTAGTTAAAAGTTAGCCATTGCAACTTCGTGTACTTCGTTTGTGTCCAACGACCAGACCAAGACCGCTTACGGATCCCCGCCTTTATCAATACTTCATATATACTCGCAATATTCAGATTGCTTTTATCATATTCTTGCTTGTTCTTCGATTGCTTGCAGGAATAGACCTTCGTGGTCAGGTTGATTGTGCTCCAGCGTGGTCAATAACCTCTCAGAGTTGGTTTAGCGATTGCTAAGGCGCAACGTCGTGCACGTTTGTAGTCGGATCGTCAAAGTCATCTTCACCAAATCGATAGTTATCATCTCATCGAAAGATCGGGACACCCCGCCTCTATCAAGTGGTATCAGTTTTCAGGTTGCTCGGTGAGAATTTCCAGTTTTCCTAGATTAGATTTTTTTCTTACCTATTGTCCAAGAAAAAGCCACAAAAAAGAGTTAGATCTATTCATCCTTGGTCCAAGCCAGTCTGAGCCTTTGCAATTTTCTTTTCATTGCTTGCATAGTTGAATTATCGGTTGCATCGTCGTGTCGAGTTGCTGGTCTTAGTGTCTAGTTCGTTTAGAGTTTCGAGTTCTGTTCACATTAGTCACGCCACCGCTGCATCATTATCTCTTCCGCTGTCCACCACCCATCCATCAATTTCCACCACGTGCTACCCATCATTCATTGTCATAATAATAGTTGAGATCGTTCACATCTTCACTTGATCCAATCTGCATCTTATCTAGTTTGTTTTGGAAAGAGGGAGAAAAAAGAGAGAAAAAAACGAGAGAAAAAAAAAGGAGAAAAAAAAGTCAGAGAAAAAAAAAGGAGAGAAAGAAAAAAAAGTGTGAGGAAAAAAAGAGAGAAGAAAAAAAAATCGGCACAAACTTTTTCAGAGGAAAGTTGAAGACAAAGTTGTTGATATATCCTGCTTGGCTGTTGTTTCACCTCATTATCTTTACTGCCGTTGTGATCTTCACTTATATCTTGCTGTCCAGAGCTACTTAGTGTCCTTAATTGATGCTAGTTGTGCTACGACGTGACCTCATTAGTGTTCTAGGCTCGCGTCTCTAGTTCGGTCTAGCCTAGGACCAGCACAGTACCGTCGTTGAGCGTTTATTCAACATTGCATCTTTGAATTGATTATTGCTAATATTTTGCTACCATATATAGCCAACCCAGCTCCACATATTTCTACACCGTGTATACGTACGCTCCTCTGGCAATCGCTTTACTCAATATTCGGAGTTACTTGACACCGCTGGTTGCCGATCACCGCCTGCTGCATGGTAAGAACTTGTAAGACATTGATATTTGCTTTACTGTGAGCGTTTTACCACCACATCCTAGTAGTTATAGGAACATTATTTTTGGGTTTTGTTTCTTGTTCTACTAATCATGACAGGATCCAGAGTCAATTCATGGGCTTTGTCGATCGCGGGAGACGTGCCACCACCTTTGCAAATACCACAACCGTCACGAGAGGTGCACAAACATCCAAATGCACATGATCAGGTTAATGTATCTATACCACCATTTAATGGCTGTTTTAAACCTGCTTTATATATTGAATGGGAGTTCGACATAAAAAATATATTTGCTTCCCATAATTTCGATGAACATAAAAAGGTTAAGGTTGCGGTTGGTTCTTTCACTGGTTATGCTTTGGTTTGGTGGAGTGAATATTGTCGGTTACACCCTGATTATATACCTACTACTTGGGATGATTTGAAACTTGCCATGCGACATACTTTCGTCCCTGCTTATTATACTCGTGACATGATTAAGAAGTTGCAACACTTAAAACAAGGTAGTGAAACTGTAACAAAATATTATGATGATTTACAAACTACCTTGTTGCATTCCTCTTTAGAAGAAAGTGAAGATGATTTTATGGATATATTTTGGGGAGGATTAAACCGTGATATTCAAGAGATACTAATTCATGAAGAGTGTTATTGATAGAGGCAAAGGTGTCCCGTCTTTCGATGAGATGGTGGATTTCGCTTTGGTGGAAGTCGACTTTGACGATCCGACTACGAACGTGCGAGGACGTCGCGCCTTAGCAATCGCTAAACCAACTCCGAGAGGTTATTGACCACGCCGGAGCACGATCAACCTGACCACGAGGGTCTGTTTCCTGCGAGCAAACGAAGAACAAGCAAGAAACTAAGATTGCAATCTGGATATTGCGAATATAAGATGAAAGCTTTATTGATCAAGGTGGGGTTCTGTGACGCCTTTGTCTGGTCGTTGAACACAAACGAAGTACGCGAAGTTGCAGCTATGGCGAACTTTTAATCTAAACAAAACCCAAAGTCTAAACGATGCCCTAAGGGCTGTATATATGGAGGAAGAGGGGGGAATTTCGTGGCCCTTGGTGGAGGAGTCCGAAATCAACCCTATCTCTTGTTTTCCCACACATACGGACTCTAAAAATAGCCTATACTTATATATTTCGAAATTACATGGGCCTGGCCCAATAATAAGGTGACGCAGCACCTAAAATAGCCTCGGGACGAAATTTATGAAGTGGCATCTTGTATATTTCGTCCAAGGCTTCATGCACCCATTATGGTGGCTTCAAAGTCCTGAAATCATCACTTGTAACTCCGTTCTTGTTCCCCTTGCGCATGCCATCATCTCCATGCTTGTTCTTGCTCCAATGTTCATCCTTCTCCAAGCTAGGCCCTTCATTTGTAAGCAAAACAAATGTATCCAATTTAGGCAGCATCATATTCTCATAAACATTAGAATCATTACCAAGAAACGAAAGTACCTGGTAATTTAGTTGGCGTGCACGAGCTCTAGTAATTGGTCCAGTATGTATAGCAGCAGGGGCTGTGGGTGTAACAATTGTATTGATGTCCTCATCAGTGCACCTCTCGTGACGGTTGTGGTATTTGCAAAGGTGGTGGCACGTCTCCCGCGATCGACAAAGCCCATGAATTGACTCTGGATCCTGTCATGATTAGTAGAACAAGAAACAAAACCCAAAAATAATGTTCCTATAACTACTAGGATGTGGTGGTAAAACGCTCACAGTAAAGCAAATATCAATGTCTTACAAGTTCTTACCATGCAGCAGGCGGTGATCGGCAACCAGCGGTGTCAAGTAACTCCGAATATTGAGTAAAGCGATTGCCAGGGGAGCGTACGTATACACGGTGTAGAAATATGTGGAGCTGGGTTGGCTATATATGGTAGCAAAAGATTAGCAATAATCAATTCAAAGATGCAATGTTGAATAAACGCTCAACGACGGTACTGTGCTGGTCCTAGGCTAGACCGGACTAGAGACGCGAGCCTAGAACACTAATGAGGTCACGGCGTAGCACAACTAGCATCAATGAAGGATACTAAGTAGCTCTTGACAGCAAGATATAAGTGAGGATCACAACGGCAGTGAAGATAATGATGAAAAACAACTGCCAAGCAGGATATACAACAACTCTCTCTCCAACTTTCCTCTTGAAAAGTTTGAGACAATTTTCTGACAAATTCTTTCAAAGAATGTTACTAACTCAAGCTTTCCAATGCAAAAAGAATCACTCAATTCCGAGTTGATATGAGGAGTCAAAGAATTCTAAAACTGGCCTGAAAAATTGGAACAAGTTGTGTTCACGAACTTCGGAGGGCAAAAAGACCTATTTAGAAGCCGATTTTGAGGTGTCAAATATTGAACTAGCTTCTGCAACTATTTAGATGCGGCTCGTCACTATCTTCAATTTAAGTACTCACGGAGCCAAAACTGACTTCGTATGAGGAAGATACACCTGTTTTACTGAACAGTGCGCAAAACAGATTCCAATCCGAATTCAGGTACGAGATTGATTCTAGATAGATCCAATTTTTTTTTTCTTCTCTCTTTTTTTTCTCATGCCTTTTTGCTCTGATACCACTTGATAGAGGCGAGGGTCCCGATCTTTCGATGAGATGATAACTATCGATTTGGTGGAGACGACTTTGACAATCCGACTACAAACGTGCACAACGTTGCGCCTTAGCAATCGCTAAACCAATCTCCTGAGGTTACTGACGATGCTGGAAGCACGGTCAGCCTGACCACGAAAGGTCTATTCCTGCAAGCAATCGAATAACGAGCAAGAATATGATAAAGCAATATGAATATGGCAAATATATATGAGGTATTGATAATGGTGGGGATCCGTAAGCGGTCTTGGTCTGGTCGTTGGACACAAACGAAGTACACGAAGTTGCAATGGCTAACTTTTAACTAAACAAATCCCAAGGAAAAGCTACTAGATGGATCTACTTATATAGGAGCAAGGGGTGGCGGCCAAGGAGGTGGGAGGACGTCCCAAGGCAGCCTAAAACTAAATCTAGGTCGTACAAGGCCAATGGGCCCAAGTGGAGGTGATGTAACACCTTTGGACTTGTAGTTTGACTCGGATTCTGCTGCAGCATCAGATTGTTTCGTCCACAACTCAACGCTCCGGACGAATTTGAAGGTGATTCCAATTGGGTTGGAAAGTGCACGAAATCTAGTTTCCAACAAAAAAAGAATCACCCAATTCGGAGTCCGTATGAAAAACTTGTGTGCGTTTTGAGTCAGGTGTGTCTGT
>NW_021256082.1:0-1216 GCF_002162155.2 Triticum dicoccoides | reverse complement strand
ACTTGGATAAAAGAAATTTCAAGAATGGTGCAAATGTGTTATGGGTGATTCCAAGACAGTGGAATGGTTTTATATAGCTCCCTAAATATTGGGAGGATATGTTATAAAGAGAAACACCAAGTGAATTCCCTCGATTTAAATAGATCGAAAGATCTATGCAATTTATTTAGTTGAGTTGAGGTGCAAAGATTAATGACATGATGGCATGATGATATGATGCAATGCACATGATGGCATGGCAAAATGCGACACGCAAGCAAAAACAAAACACAGAACAAATCTCGGAAACCCTGGAAGGCATCTGAAGCTCTGGTCTTGGGGCGTCACAACACTCCACCACTACGAGAGGATCTCGTGCCGAGATCTAGGATGGCACCGGATAGAAAACGGAAGAGGAAGAGGTAAAACAAAGTTGCTTCTTTGACAAACGAGTGAAACCAATGAACCTTGAGAGGTTAAACAATTGGAAAGCAGAATACAACGGAGATGAACGAAGTTCAAAACACTCCGTTAGAAAATAGGAACAAGGAACATCACGAGAAACCTGTAGGTTGAAAGACCTTAGAAAAAGGGGTTGCAATGGACAAGAAGTACATGCAAGCACTCCGGTTGAAACGAGATGTACAAGGAACAATAAAGATCAATTACGACAACACTCCGGTTGAAACAAGATAGAGAATGAATAAGAATGATATAATTTGGACAGCACTCTGACTGTAAATGGAAGGAATTGAACATGAACTTGAAAAGATGAGAGGATACTTGATGACATCAACAACACACTGCCTCCGAAACTATTGAAAGAATGGAAGAAGGGGTAAGAAAGATTTCGGATAGCACTCCGGTTGAGAAGGGAGGCAAAACTAGATAAGATGAGAGAACTTGAATGAAGGACATGACACTCCGGTTGAATGGATAGACCAAGGAAAGAGCATGATCTTGGCAAAACGAGATGATAGGACGAAGAGAGCAATATCACCATGCCTCTGGAACAAATGAACGGAAAACTAGATGGTTGGAAAGAAAGAAAAAAATGGAGAAGACGAATGACAAGTCTCGCAAATAAATTTGAAAGAGAAAAAAGGTTGAATGGAGTTGTTGGAAAACCAACAATGAAAAGAGTAAGCTTGTTGTGGGCTTATGGAAAACATCTCGAAATCTTGAGGTGAAATTCTGCCACTAACAAACAACAATAGATTGGATTGATATGAACAAG
>NW_021256081.1:0-983 GCF_002162155.2 Triticum dicoccoides | reverse complement strand
AAAACGGTGAGTAATAGTCCATGAAACGGGCCAGAATCGGCCAAAACTGCAAGTGTTGATGACCAACACGTAAGCACACCTTGGGGTTCAGCAACTATGAAAATCGCTTCGGGGCCCCAAAACATTGAGTAATATTCCATGAAACGGGTCAGAATTGGACAAAACTGTGAGAGTTCACAACGGACACATAAACGCATTCCAGGGTTCATCAATCGTGGAAATCGCTTTGGGTCCCCAAAACGCTGAGTAATATTGCACGAAACGGACAAGAATCGGCCAAATATGTGAGTGTTGATGACCGACATGTAAACGCACCCCCGGGGTTCTTCAATCGTGGAAATGACTCCGGGACCCCAAAACAGAGTAATAGTCCAAGAAACGGGCCAGAATCGGCCAAAACTGTGATTGTTGATGACCAACATGTAAGCACACCTTGGAGTTCAACAACTACGGAAATCGCTTCGGGACCCCAAAACGGGGAATAATAGTCCACAAAACGGGTCAGAATTGGACAAAACTGTGAGTGTTGACGACGGACACATAAACGCACCCCGGGGTTCATCAATTGTGGAAATCGCTCTGGGTCCCCAAAACACTAAGTAATAGTGCACGAAACCGCGAGTAATAGTCCTTGAAACGAGAATCGCTTTGGGACCCCACAACGGTGAGTAATAGTCCATAAAACGGGCAAGAATCGGCCAAATATGTGAGTGTTGATGATCGACACGTAAACGCACCCCGAGGTTCGTCAATCGTGGAAATGACCCCGGGACCCCAAAACAAAGTAATAATCCAAGAAACGGGCCAGAATCAGCTGGAACTGTGTTTGTTGATGACCGACACATAAGCGCACCTTGGAGTTCGACAACCACGGAAATCGCTTTGGGGCCCAAAAACGGTGAGTAATAGTCCATGAAACGGGCCAGAATCGGCCAAAACTGCAAGTGTTGATGACCAACACGTAAGCACACCTTGGGGTTCAA
>NW_021256080.1:0-756 GCF_002162155.2 Triticum dicoccoides | reverse complement strand
TGTGTTACTTCTTGGAGTAGGGTCCAAGTCTCCTGGATCACGTTCGGCTAGAAAATCACGTTTCCGAAGGTTTCATTCCGTTTGGCCTCCGTTTGATATTTTGTTTCTTCGAAACACTGAAATAGGCAAAAACAGCAATTCTGGGCTGGGCCTCCGGTTAATAGGTTAGTCGCAAAAATAACATAAAAGTGAAAAATAAAGCCCAATATAGTCCAAAACAGTAGATAAAGTAGCATGGAGCAATCAAAAATTATAGATACGTTGGAGACGTATCAACCTTCACCTCTGTCCTGATGTCTACTACGCAACCTTCTCTTGTAGACGTTGTTGGGCCTCCAAGTGCAGAGGTTTGTAGGACAGTAGAAATTTTCCCTCAAGTGGGTGACCTAAGGTTTATCAATCCGTGGGAGGCGTAGGATGAAGATGGTCTCTCTCAAGCAACCTTGCAACCAAATAACAAAGAGTCTCTTGTGTACCCAACACACCCAATACAATGGTAAGTTGTATAGGTGCACTAGTTCGGCGAAGATATGGTGATACAAGTGCAATATGGATAGTAGATATAGGTTTTTGTAATCTGAAATAATAAAAACAGCAAGGTAAATAACAATGAAAGTGAGCACGAACGGTATTGCAATGTGTGTAAACAAGGCCTAGGGTTCATACTTTCACTAGTGGAAGTTCTCTCAACAATGATAACATAATTAGATCATATAACTAGCCCTCAAGGTGCAATAAAGAGTCAATCCAAAGCCA
>NW_021256079.1:0-916 GCF_002162155.2 Triticum dicoccoides | reverse complement strand
CAGCTAAGCCTCCGAGTGAGAGTCTGGCTCACCACTCGGTAGGATTTTTACAAACTTAGGCGAAACGGATTCGCGGCTAAGTCACCCACTGAGGAGGAATTTTATTTGGACAAAAATAAAAAGTGACAGAAATTATGGAGGAACTATGACACTATTATTTTGAGGTCCATGAACTACAGAAGTACTTTATTGCAACTCATCCGAGTGATAAAACTTAAGTGTAAAATGGGCGGAGTAGCTCCGCGTTCCAAGCTCGGGGCTCGTCGATATTATGCTCGACGTTGTAAAGACGGTACGCCCCGTTGTGGAGAACCTTGGTGACGATGAAGGGGCCTTCCCAAGAAGGAGCAAGCTTGTGTGGTTTGTGCTGATCCACTCGGAGAACTAAATCCCCTTCCTGGAAGGCTCGACCTCTCACATTTCTGGCGTGGAAACGACGCAAATCTTGTTGGTAGATGGTCGACCGGATCATAGCCATATCCCTTTCTTCCTCTAAAAGGTCGACTGCGTCCTGCCGCGCTTGTTCAGCCTCTGCTTCGTTGTAGATTTCAACTCGAGGAGCATTGTGGAGAAGATCACTCGGCAAGACTGCTTCAGCTCCGTAGACCAAGAAGAATGGAGTTCTTCCGGTCGACCGATTAGGTGTGGTCCGCAGCCCCCAAAGCACCGAGGGAAGTTCGTCGACCCAAGCTCCAGCCGCGTGTTTGAGATCACGCATCAGTCGAGGCTTCAATCCCTTAAGAATCAGTCCATTAGCTCGCTCTGCTTGTCCATTCGACTGCGGATGGGCGACTGAAGCGTAGTCGACCCGTGTGCCTTGGGAGTTGCAGAAATCTCTGAATTCCTCTGAGTCAAAGTTCGACCCATTATCCGTAATGATGCTGTGCGGGACTCCATATCTGAATATTAGTTCCCT
>NW_021256078.1:0-739 GCF_002162155.2 Triticum dicoccoides | reverse complement strand
GTTGCAAAAGCCGAATCGAAACCTTGTGGCCTATCTTGAGGATGACACATGAGTGGCAAAAAATGATCGGCTACTCAGATTGGACTAAAAAAGGACAAAAGCCCGCTCGTAAATCCATGACGACATAGATTTTGGGATTTTATGATGGTGATGCAACATTTGTCACAAAATCGTCACCAGTTATCAGGGGTCGTCGTCCTTTTGATGATCCATGATGGATCTATGCTGACCGTCACCGACGGAATACCATTGATGATGGTTTCTGAAACCGTCACTAGAAATCCATCATAGATTAACAAGTTTCTTGTAGTGTCATCACCTAGGTCATGTTTAGTGCTCTTTGCCCTTTTGGTGTCTCGATGCCAAAGGATGAGAGAGTTTAGGGATTTGCCAAGTCACGAGTGTGTCTTCTTTGTCGTTGATTTCATTCTCTCATGAACTCTTTATCGTCGTTTGGTTTGCTTTAAGTTTGTGTGTGGAACTTAAGTACCTTCATATGGTGTGAGACATATGCTACCGTATCTCTATCTTTATGTTAAGTATCTTATTAGCTTGTGAGATGATATCTATCTTATGCTCTATCTTTATGCTCACATGCTACTAACTTGCATCTTTGTTTAATCATCTTATATTGTTGATGCAAGCTAGTATTGTCAGTCTATAAAATATAGGGAGGGTATTGATCCTAGTGTGTGTGATTTGCATTCCAAAGTGTCGACGTTCTGGGAACGGGGGTCCC
>NW_021256077.1:0-1005 GCF_002162155.2 Triticum dicoccoides | reverse complement strand
GTTGGCCATTTGATCTACAAGACATATTGGCAAAGGTTTTAGACTAAGTTCATGATAATTAAGTTCTATTCAAATTATGAACTCCCACTCAGATTAGACATCCCTTTAGTCATCTAAGTGTTACACGATCCGAGTCGACTAGGCCGTGTCCGATCATCACGTGAGACGGACTAGTCATCGTCGGTGAACATTCTCATGTTGATCGTATCTTCCATACGACTCGTGTTCGACCTTTCGGTCTCCGTGTTCCGAGGCCATGTCTGCACATGCTAGGCTCGTCAAGTTAACCCTAGTGTTTTCGCTGTGTAAAACTGTCTTACACCCGTTGTATGTGAACGTAAGAATCCATCACACCCGATCATCACGTGGTGCTTAGAAGCGACGAACTGTAGCAACGGTGCACAGTTAGGGGAGAACACTTCTTGAAATTTTTGTAAGGGATCATCTTATTTACTATCGTCGTCCTAAGTAAACAAGATGCATAAAACATAATAAACATAACATGCAATTATATAGTTGTGACATGATATGGCCAATATCATATAGCTCCATTGATCTTTATCTTCGGGGCTCCATGATCTTCTTGTCACCGGCTTGACACCATGATCTCCATCATCATGATCTCCATCATCGTGTCTTCATGAAGTTGTCACGCCAACGACTACTTCTACTTCTATGGCTAACGCGTTTAGCAATAAAGTAAAGTAAGTTACATGGCGTTCTTCAATGACACGCAGGTCATACAAAAAATAAAGACAATTCCTATGGCTCCTGCCGGTTGTCATACTCATCGACATGCAAGTCGTGAATCCTATTACAAAGAACATGATCTCATACATCACAATTCATCATTCATCACAACTTCTGGCCATATCACATCACATGATCAATCGCTACAAAAACAAGTTAGACGTCCTCTAATTGTTGTTGCATCTTTTACGTGGCTGCAATTGGGTTCTAGCAAGAACGTTTTCTTACCTACGAATAACCACAACGTGATTTTGT
>NW_021256076.1:0-576 GCF_002162155.2 Triticum dicoccoides | reverse complement strand
AGCCGGACTATTATCGACCGCCGGACTCCAAGACTACGAAGATACAAGATTGAAGACTCCGTCCCGTATCCGGATGGGACTTTCCTTGGCGTGGAAGGCAAGCTTGGCAATACGGATATGTAGATCTCCTACCATTGTAACCGACTCTGTGTAACCCTAGCCCTCTCCGGTGTCTATATAAACCGGAGGGCTTTAGTCCGTAGGACACAACCTCCATTACAACAATCATACCATAGGCTAGCTTCTAGGGTTTAGCCTCCTTGATCTCGTGGTAGATCCACTCTTGTAATACACATCATCAATATTAATCGAGCAGGACGTAGAGTTTTACCTCCATCAAGAGGGCCCGAACCTGGGTAAAACATCGTGTCCCTTGTCTCCCGTTACCATCCGCCTAGACGCACAGTTCGGGACCCCCTACCCGAGATCCGCCGGTTTTGACACCGACATTGGTGCTTTCATTGAGAGTTCCTCTGTGTCGTCATCGATAGGCTTGATGGCTCCTTCAATCAACAACACCGTCCAGGGTGAGACCTTTCTCCCCGGACAGATCTTCGTATTTGGCGGCTTCGCACT
>NW_021256075.1:0-1274 GCF_002162155.2 Triticum dicoccoides | reverse complement strand
ATGCTGACCGGGCTCGGCTCGGCGTTCAACCCCATCGCCGCCTCCATGAACTTCGCGGGCGTGCCAATCACGTTCCCCGCGTTCTACTCGAGCGTTCTCCACTACGAGGCCCTTCAGCAGCAGAAGTCTGAGCACGAGGATTGGTAGTCCTCCGCCAACGCCGCGTCTCGGCCGGTCTACAACAACACTTCCGGCCGAGCCTCCGACTCTGGCCGCCCGAGCGGCGGCCGCCCCTCTGCCGGTTCCCTCCCGCCCAGCTCGGGCGGCTATGGCAACAGCTAGGGCAACGCCCCTGGTCATAACAACAATGGCGGCAATAGCCGCAATGGAGGAGGAAACGGAGGTGGCAACGGGGGTGGTCGCAACCGCCGCTGGCGTCCCCGGTGCCAGATATGCAATAATTGGGGTCATGAGGCCGGCGACTGTCGCAGCCGCTATGATCATGACCACCGCGCCGCCAACTCCGCGTCCACATCCTCCTCCCATGAGCCATCACACTGGATTCTGGACACCGGTGCGACGGACCACCTGACGAATGATCTTGATCGTCTGCACTTCCACGAGCACTACGGCGGGAAGGATCAAGTACAAGTGGCAAACGGTGCAGGTTTGTCTATTTCGCATATTTGTCATTCCACTATACCCAGTTCATCCCTTCGTTTACGCAATATTCTTCGTCTACCACATATTCATCAACATCTCCTATCCGTTTACCGTCTTTTCCTTGACAATGATGTTTTTGTGGAATTTCACCGTTTCTTTTTCCTTGTTAAGGACACGGCCACGAAGAAAATCCTTCTTCACGGTAGATGTCATGGCGGACTCTACCCCATCCCGTTTAGTCGCGCGTCATCATACTCCACCCGCCAAGCGTCTCTCAGCGTCAAGACCACCCCGTCCCAGTGGCACCAGCGTCTCGGTCATCCTTCGAATAATATTGTTCACACCATTGTTAGGAATAATGATTTAGTGTGTTCTTCTGAACGTCAGACTTCAGTGTGTGATGCTTGTCAGCGTGCTAAGAGTCGACAATTGCCGTATAATTTATCTCATCATGTTTCCACTATGCCTCTTGAGTTAATTCATTCCGTTGTTTGGGGGCCTGCTATTGCCTCTTCTGGAGGTTATAAGTATTATGTGAGCTTTGTTGACGATTATACACGTTTCTCTTGGATTTATCTCCTAAAGCACAAGTCTGACGTCGAGCAAGTGTTTTATGCTTTTCAGGCTCATGTTGAGCGTCTTCTCCACACCAAAATCATAGTCGTTCAGTC
>NW_021256074.1:0-977 GCF_002162155.2 Triticum dicoccoides | reverse complement strand
TGTGAGCTGGGGTGGGCTATGTGGCGGGCACAACCCAGTTAGCCACGTGTTTTGCCGGCCCGTCACCGGCCGGACGCACGGGCTAGTGGGCTGCCACGCTTAGTCTGGCCCATCTGGCCACCTTTGGGCTTCGTCACAGACAGACCTTCCAGATCCGTTTCCCTCCTTCTTGCTAAAAAAATAAGCATGGAGACCTATGTCGATAGGAGTATTAAACAACACATACTGTACTTCCTCTTTTCCAATAAATAAGGCGCACACGCATCTCAAAATTCATTTTAACAATAAATTAGATCAATAGTATATATTTGTATGACATCAACATTGTTCCATTGAAAACTTTTTTGAATATGAATTCAACCATACAATTTTTGTAACATGTAACCCACATTTGTGGTCTAATTTATGGTCAAAGTTTAATTATAAATATGTACGGGCATTATTCATTGGAATTAATGGATAGACTAATAAACATTAATTAGTCACACTAAGCTAACATGATATACATGACATGCTATAGCTAGCATTGTCGGCATTACATTGAATGTTGTAGAAAAATAGGCACCAAGACAGTGATATGACAATGTGTGCTGTATGATCGTTTGGATCCACACAGCTGTTGAAATTGGCTACCCAATTGTTGAAACCCTTGGTCGGCAATTAAGGCTGTTTGAAATTGCAAGCACGTGAGCAAGGCTGTACCACAATCTGGTACCACGTCCACTGATTGAACTGATTACCACGTCCCTTGGTCGGATGACTAAGAATTTTCTTTTCTCTCTCAACTACTAGAAGAACCGAAGGAAGGAATATAAGCTTGCTACCCTAACATACACTTCTTCGAACGTGACATGATCACTTGTCGATGCTAACATTTTATAGACGTGGTCAATTAATTACTGGTTACCGCCACTAATTTAGACGTACATGGCCATTATTACTCCGACGAATAATTGAGAGGCTGCCATCTACTTTCT
>NW_021256073.1:0-482 GCF_002162155.2 Triticum dicoccoides | reverse complement strand
CCTCCGCTCTTAATGGAGGATGCACACTGTTGATGGGAGATTCAGGCGGGGAGGCCATGTCGTGAAGGCTTTTCTCTTTAACCGATCCTTCCATTGATCTTTTTCGATCACACAACGGAGCTCTCAATGAAAGTACCAATGTCGTACTAAAACTGGCATATCTCGGGTAGGAGGCCCCAAGCTATGGATCTCAGATCGACGGGAACAGGAGACGAAGGGGACATTATTTACCCAGGTTCAGGCCATCTCGAAGAGGTAAAGCCATACATCCTACTTTGCTTGTATTGATGATGATGTATCGAGTACAGACTTGATGACAAACTGACACCATCAACAAGTTCCAAGCCGACGATTGAAGACGACGTGCAAATCAGATGGCCCAAGATGGAGCCAATCTTAAAGACTAGTTCGGAGGGCCTGAATAGTCGCTCGGACACCTCTCTATGACCCTGTCTATTCGGCTATTCCTGCTCTAGACGACG
>NW_021256072.1:0-392 GCF_002162155.2 Triticum dicoccoides | reverse complement strand
TTGTTGTTGCATTAAAATTGCTAATGCATATGGGGACTTGCTGGATTTGTTATTTGTTATATCCGGCCCCATTTAAATTGTTTAGATGATATAGTTTTGTTATGCTTCACCTCTTGCCATGTTAACCAACATTTAATATTGTTGAGTACCTAACCGAGATGAACTAAATAATTCATGTGGTGATTCGTCAATATGCAACTCATAGCATATTGAGCTCCACTTAATTTGTAGTATTGTTTGTGCACTTGACCATGCCATTCTTCATTAAACCGGACATGCATCATACTTGGTTGTGCATCATGCCATGAATATGTGGTGGTTGTTTACTATGTTGTGTGCTTCTTTCCGGTGTTGCTTCTTCGGGTTGGTTCCGTTAACGTCGCGTTTGTGAG
>NW_021256071.1:0-689 GCF_002162155.2 Triticum dicoccoides | reverse complement strand
AGCCGAACAAACGACGAAAAACAAACGGCGGAAGAAAACAACTCGGTTCTAGCAAGTTGAATCTAGGTCAAAATTTTACTGTAGCAAAAGCTTGTTCAAGTTGATTAGACGAAACGGCGGTTTCGAGATGAAACTCCAGGCGCTTGAATCACCTGATTCCGATAAACGAGCGAGAAGATAAACTAGAACGAAGATCGGATCTGAGATCGCGATCGCGGAATAAATCCGACGAGAAGAAAAAGAAGAACGGTTATACGAACAGACGTCGTTAACCGGGAAATAATCGGTGATCACGTTCGTTGAGACGAACGGTCCGAAAGAAGAACGAAAACCAATCTAGGGTTTTCGGGAAAAGAGATCGAACGAAAAACCGATCTAGAACACCGGAACGGTTTAGCGAAAAATTGGAAAGAAAACGAATCGGTAGAGAAGAAAAGAATCGGAACGGTTTATAAGAAAAACCGAACCGAGGGAAAGAAGAGACGCGGCGCGGTACCTCCGTCGAACGGCGGCGACGGCGGCGTTGACGCAGGGCGGCGGCGGCGCGGTGACGCATGGTGGCGGTGGCGGCACTAGGGCGCGGGGTTGGGCGGCGTTGGGCGCGGCGGCGATGCACAAGGGCGGCGGCGCGGGTGAGAGGCGCGGGGTGAGGCGCGGCTTGGGTGGTGCGGCGGCGCGGCGTGGGTGTG
>NW_021256070.1:0-1129 GCF_002162155.2 Triticum dicoccoides | reverse complement strand
GCTCCGTGGTGTGGCCCCTTCGACGGACGGCAGCGCCGCCGTCACTTGGAGGGGGGAATCGTGCGGGTGCGGTAGAACCGGAGGGAATCTAGTGGTGGGTTTGGTCCAGACCGTGTTCGGGGATGTTGCTGTGGGCAGACCTGTCGCAACTAGGCGGAAGAGACCACTGGTCAAAGCACGTCTGACAAAAGTCAAATGGCTAGATCTCCTGGTCAACTGGGATTCGGGGTGGCCTTCGGGGCGTGGCTATGCCACCGAAACATCGCACGGCTCCTGATGCATGTGTGAAAGTGTTGTGGCATGCGTAGACGCCCGTCTTGGGGCTCCGTGGTGTGGCCCCCCTCCACGGACGGCAGCGCCGCCATCACTATGGGCCGTGTTCGGAGTTGCTTTGGCACCTCCCTAACAACATAACAACATCCGCTTCGTATCAGGTTATTCCCAATTCCTCATTGGCTCTATTCCAAATCATCCACTGATATATTCCTACTATATTATGAGTTTGTCCCAAATCATCCACTGATATATTCGTACTATATTATGAGTTTGTCCCAAATCATCCACTGATATATTCCTATTATATTATGAGTTTGTCCCAAATCATCCGTCCATTGTTTTATGCCATACTTTTGTATATACATAGATGAATGAATGTTTGTATTATGTATGCACAAAAACAGAATTTATTATTTTCCATCCCAATGATCCATGTTCATTGGTTGTTCTTTTGGATCGTTCCAACTTGTGATATCTATTTTTTTACATCAAAAGAACTAAGCATAGATGGTTATGGTAGACATTTAAAAAAAATTAAGAAAATAACATCAGATTGTCAAACAATTGTCGCAAAAAAATTTAACTTTTCTTTTCTCCAGATTTTCTTTTCTTTTCTCTTCTCCAGATTGTCGCAAAGCTGGCATTATTACAACAATTTTCGTCAAAAAAAAGGTCCTCGCAAAAAAAAGTCCTCGCAAAAAAAAACCCACTCGTGCCTTATCCGCCCTCTCGATCCACTCCCGCCCCGCTCGACCGCTCGTGCCTCCACCCTCTCGATCCACCCCCGCCGCCGCCGTGATCTTCGCCGCCGCCGCCCCCTTCTGCACCGGCGCCGCCCCGGCCCGGGCCCGCA
>NW_021256069.1:0-393 GCF_002162155.2 Triticum dicoccoides | reverse complement strand
ATTTTGTAGTGATTTACAATTTCACGGTCATTTAGCTCTCTAAACAATTAGGTAAATGACCGAAAAACAACAAATTATATGAGAACATGTTGGAAATTGATGACGTCGCTTTGAATGCTGCATACTGAACACAAAAGAAGTCGGAGTTCAAATAAGTTAAAAAACATCGAAGTGCCCGTGTAACAGATGAGTTCTCGTCCGAAACCCTGATACTCCGAAAGAGTTTGTCCAGTTTGTACAGGAAGTGCGTCCAGTTTTTGCCGTGACCCTCTCTACTCTTTCGCACATGCTATGCAGGTGAAATGATGATACCATGCCAAGTTTCAACATTTTCAGAATTCATTTTGTAGTGATTTTCAATTTCACGGTCATTTAGCTCTCTAAACAATTAGG
>NW_021256068.1:0-446 GCF_002162155.2 Triticum dicoccoides | reverse complement strand
ACAAACTACTGCGAAAGATATAAGTAAAGATAAATGAGTAGTCGAGTAATTATGCAACTATGTGAAGACTCTCTAACATTTAATAATTTCAGATCTTGGTATTCTATTCAAACAGCAAGCAAAGCAAAATAAAATGACATCTAAGAATAGCAAACATCATGTGAAGAAGCAAAAGCTTAGGATCAACCGAAACTAACCGATAGTTGTTGAAGAAGAAAGGTGGGATGCCAACCGGGGCATCCCCAAGCTTAGATGCTTGAGACATCTTGAAATATTATCTTGGGGTGCCTTGGGCATCCCCAAGCTTGAGCTTTTGTGTCTCCTTAATTCCTCTCATATCACGGTCTCCCTAAATCTCAAAAGCTTCATCCACACAAAACTCAACAAGGACTCGTGAGATAAGTTAGTATAAACCATTGCAAAAATATTATCATACTCTACTGTAG
>NW_021256067.1:0-433 GCF_002162155.2 Triticum dicoccoides | reverse complement strand
TAAAATTAGCTTTCTTACGGCAAAAGAAGGGCATCAACCACCTTACGGGTGGCCCACGAGAGCCCAGGGCGCGCCCCCTGTCTCATGGCCACCCCGGACACCGTTTCGTGTTGATTATTCCCCCGGAAAATCCCAAATATTCCAAAATAATTCTCCATCCGTTTTTATCTTGTTTGGATTCCGTTTGATATTGGTTTTCTGCGAAACATAAAACATGCAACAGACAGGAACTGACACTGGGCACTGGATAAATATGTTAGTCCCAAAAATTGTATAAAAATTTGCCAAAAGTATAGGGAAGTTGAAGAATCTTGGCATGGAAAATTTTGTTCGTGCAATTTTTCTTTTTAAAAAATGTTTGTGCCACTTTTATAAATATTCACATGTTTCAAAATTGTACATCAAAATGTTTAAGTACTGCATAATTTTTTTT
>NW_021256066.1:0-702 GCF_002162155.2 Triticum dicoccoides | reverse complement strand
GATCAGCTGCATGTCCTCTAGGAGAACTACTTGTTCCGTCAGACCGTCACACTCCAACATCCAGTCTGCTGAGTTCAGAGAGGGCGCAGAATGTCTGAATAATAACTCGTGAATTCAGAGAAGACTGCAGCAACATATATTTCTGAATAACTCATGAACGCACTGTTGAATTTCTCTTTCAGAAAGGATGAGGAATCAGGCCTGGCTTTTGGCTAAGATCAAGTGTAGTATCTGTTCTTATCAGTTTAATATCTGATATGTGGGCCATGTGCCCATAGTGATATTAAATTTATTTTTTGTGGGGGAGGGACCACCACAATGGCTTGCCATTGGGTCCCTCGGGTGTCGCCCAGTGCCTTGCACTACTGCCTGGGCAGGCGCACCCCAACCAAAACAATTTTAAATTTTGATTTGTTCTGCCAAAGTGCTTTGAAGTTCAGTCTGCATCCAGTTTGTGAGTGAGAAGATATGTTCATTCGGAACCCCCAAAATGCTTGTAGGACAGGAGGTTGAGCCGTTGGTAGGTTGTTCTTGAGATGGAACTCAGTGTTGTTCCGTTGGTAGATTGGCAAAGGACCGAGATGCCCGGGAGGCTCGAACCGACATAATCACCTTCTATAGAAAAACTGGTGGAGTTTCTAGCCTTTTCGTTGAAAAAAAGATCTCTACGTATGAGCATAACAAATAGAGTGACTGTTCATT
>NW_021256065.1:0-914 GCF_002162155.2 Triticum dicoccoides | reverse complement strand
AAATTTCGTCCCGAGGCTATTTTAGGTGCTGCGTCACCTTATTATTGGGCCAGGCCCATGTAATTTCGAAATACATAAGTATAGGCTATTTTTAGAGTCCATATGTGTGGGGAAACAAGAGATAGGGTTGATTTCGGACCCCTCCACCAAGGGCCACGAAATTCCCCCCTCTTCCTCCATATATACAGCCCTTAGGGCATCGTTTAGACTTTGGGTTTTGTTTAGATTAAAAGTTCGCCATAGCTGCAACTTCGCGTACTTCGTTTGTGTTCAACGACCAGACAAAGGCGTCACAGAACCCCACCTTGATCAATAAAGCTTTCGTCTTATATTCGCAATATCCAGATTGCAATCTTAGTTTCTTGCTTGTTCTTCGTTTGCTCGCAGGAAACAGACCCTCGTGGTCAGGTTGATCGTGCTCCGGCGTGGTCAATAACCTCTCGGAGTTGGTTTAGCGATTGCTAAGGCCCGACGTCCTCGCACGTTCGTAGTCGGATCGTCAAAGTCGACTTCCACCAAAGCGATATCCATCATCTCATCGAAAGAACGGGACCCTCGCCGCTATCAAGTGGTATCAGATTTCCAGGTTGCTCGGTGAGATTTTACAGTTTTTCGTAGTTTAGATCGAGTCTGTTCTTCATACCTACAGTCCACGAAAAAGCCACAAAAAAAAATTAGGGTTAGTTCATCATATCCGAACCAATCTGAGCCTTTGCATAATCTTTTTAGGGTTTTGCTTTGTTGAATTTGCGGTTGCATCGTCGTGTCTAGTTGCTGGTCTTAGAGTCTAGTCTTTTAGAGTTTCGAGTTCTGGTCATAAGTTGTCACGCCGCCGCCGCCGCACCATCATCATCGCCCCTGCCATCTACCACCACCGCTCCGAATCCGTATCCATATACCACCACCAATCCGTG
>NW_021256064.1:0-406 GCF_002162155.2 Triticum dicoccoides | reverse complement strand
GCTTCCGCTTGAAGGTTGCCGAGATACATGACGTGTACATGGCGGTAAGTGGCGAGAGCGTGTGTGAAGAAGTACACCCCTGCAGGGTTAACATGATCTATTCGAATAGCCGGGTCCGCGGTTATGGACTTCTTGGATGCTTACATGGTACATAGACAACTTGAAGTGGATACTCTAAAATGCTCAAGACTTGTGTGAGTGCTATGGATGGCCTTCTCGTAGGGAGACGGGGATGAACCCATAGTAGTGTATTGTATGGTGATTAGTGGACTCGTGTACGTTGTTTCACCTCAAGAGTTTCTGGTAGTCGTAGAACAGGATAGCCACAGGGTCAAAGCTGGTTTGCTGCAACTAAACCCCACATTACCCCCTTGACACAAATGCATGTATGATAGGATCTGATGTA
>NW_021256063.1:0-736 GCF_002162155.2 Triticum dicoccoides | reverse complement strand
ATGTAGAAGCCCTCCGTGATGACGGCCCTCTTCCGGCGGAGCTCCGGAACAGGCCCCAAGATGGGATCTCGTGGATACAGAAAGTTGCGGCGGTGGAATTAGGTTTTTGGCTTGCTCCCTGTTCGTTTGGGGGTACGTAGGTATATATAGGAGGAAGGAGTACGTCGGTGGAGCTCCGAGGGGCCCACGAGGCAGGGGGCGCGTCCTGGGGGGCGCCCCCCCACCCTCGTGACCGCCTCTTTTGTTCCTTGGAGCAGGGTCCAAGTCTCCTGGATCACGTTTGATGAGAAAATCACGTTCCCAAAGGTTTTATTCCGTTTGGATTCCGTTTGATATTCCGTTTTTTCGAAACACTGAAATAGGCAAAAAAACAGCAATTCTGGGCTGGGCCTCCGGTTAATAGGTAGTCCCAAAAATAATATAAAAGTGGAAAATAAAGCCCAATATAGTCCAAAACAGTAGATAATATAGCATGGAGCAATAAAACATTATAGATACGTTGGAGACGTATCAGGCATCCCCAAGGTTAATTCCTGCTCGTCCTCGAGTAGGTAAATGATAAAAAGAGAATTTTTGATGCGGAGTGCTACTTGGCATAATTTCAATGCAAATCTTCTTAATTGTGGTATGAATATTCAGATTAGGGAGATTCAAGACAAAAGTTCATATTGACATAAAAATAATAATACTTCAAGCAAACCAACAAAGCAATTATGTTTTCTTAAAGTAACATGGC
>NW_021256062.1:0-529 GCF_002162155.2 Triticum dicoccoides | reverse complement strand
ACTATGAAATCCTCCATAGCCACTTCGGCCGCCTTGTGGAGTTCGACCAACTGCTTCAGTTGGTCACTCAGAGGCGTTGAATGTTCGGCTCTAGCATACTGGGACCAGGACAGCTTCTCCGTTGAGCTCCCCTCCTGGGCACGGTAGAACTCCGCGGCATCTGATACGCTGCGTGGCAGATCTGCGAATGCCCCTGGAGAACTTCGGACTCGGGTAAGTAAAAGAAATGCCTCCTCCACATGTTTGCTTTGCATAAAGAATTTCTTACCCGCCATTATCTTTTTGGCCTCCTGGATTTCCTGTTGTGCCTTCTCGGCTTCGGCCTTGGCGTCTTTTATACTTGCAAGGGCCCTCGCAAGCTCGACCTCTTTTGCCTTAAGCTCATGCTCCACGGACTCGAACTTCTTGCCGAGCTCCTGGAGCTCTTCTTGTACCTCGCCCACTCGGGCTTCTTGCTTCTTGTGCTCCTTGCGTTCCAAGGTCGCCTTGTGTTCGGCCTCGGATAGCGCTTTTTTCAGAGACGCCACTT
>NW_021256061.1:0-1263 GCF_002162155.2 Triticum dicoccoides | reverse complement strand
TGATGAGGACATCAATACAATTGTTACACCCACAGCCCCTCCTGCTATACATACTGGACCAATTACTAGAGCTCGTGCACGCCAACTAAATTACCAGGTACTTTCGTTTCTTGGTAATGATTCTAATGTTCATGAGAATATGATGCTGCCTAAATTGGATACATTTGTTTTGCTTACAAATGAAGGGCCTAGCTTGGAGAAGGATGAACATTGGAGCAAGAACAAGCATGGAGATGATGGCATGCGCAAGGGGAACAAGAACGGAGTTACAAGTGATGATTTCAGGACTTTGAAGCCACCATAATGGGTGCATGAAGCCTTGGACGAAATATACAAGATGCCACTTCATAAATTTCGTCCTGAGGCTATTTTAGGTGCTGCGTCACCTTATTATTGGGCCAGGCCCATGTAATTTCGAAATACATAAGTATAGGCTATTTTTAGAGTCCATATGTGTGGGGAAACAAGAGATAGGGTTGATTTCGGACCCCTCCACCAAGGGCCACGAAATTCCCCCCTCTTCCTCCATATATACAGCCCTTAGGGCATCGTTTAGACTTTGGGTTTTGTTTAGATTAAAAGTTCGCCATAGCTGCAACTTCGCGTACTTCGTTTGTGTTCAACGACCAGACAAAGGCGTCACAGAACCGCACCTTGATCAATAAAGCTTTCGTCTTATATTCGCAATATCCAGATTGCAATCTTAGTTTCTTGCTTGTTCTTCGTTTGCTCGCAGGAAACAGACCCTCGTGGTCAGGTTGATCGTGCTCCGGCGTGGTCAATAACCTCTCGGAGTTGGTTTAGCGATTGCTAAGGCCCGACGTCCTCGCACGTTCGTAGCCGGATCGTCAAAGTCGACTTCCACCAAAGCGATATCCATCATCTCATCGAAAGAACGGGACCCTCGCCGCTATCAAGTGGTATCAGATTTCCAGGTTGCTCGGTGAGATTTTACAGTTTTTCGTAGTTTAGATCGAGTCTGTTCTTCATACCTACAGTCCACGAAAAAGCCACAAAAAAAAATTAGGGTTAGTTCATCATATCCGAACCAATCTGAGCCTTTGCATAATCTTTTTAGGGTTTTGCTTTGTTGAATTTGCGGTTGCATCGTCGTGTCTAGTTGCTGGTCTTAGAGTCTAGTCTTTTAGAGTTTCGAGTTCTGGTCATAAGTTGTCACGCCGCCGCCGCCGCACCATCATCATCGCCCCTGCCATCTACCACCACCGCTCCGAATCCGTATCCATATACCACCACCAATCCGTG
>NW_021256060.1:0-705 GCF_002162155.2 Triticum dicoccoides | reverse complement strand
AGTGGATCGCGAAGGCGCCTCTTGTCTTGCAAACCCGGGAGATTTCGCCCCAGCCTCGAGTCATGAACACCTCGCCCGGGGCAACGACCACGACCTCTGCCTCGGTCGCGAGGGTGCTGCAGCCGGCGTGCTGCAGCCAAAGCTCCAGGAGTTCTCCCCGCAGGATGATGGAGGCGAAGAAGGGAGGAAGGCGAATCCAAGACTGAGGAGGCATGGTAGCGTGGAGCACGAACTCTCGGGAGGAGCCCTCGGTGTGGACCCCAGGGGGGACGACCCACACCTTCATGACACATTGGCGCCGACGGCGGCGCCGCCCGTGGCGATCGGCATCGACTCCTTCAGAGCCCTCGATGTGGGCGTACAAGGGAAGCGGGAACCCCGGCGGTGGCCACTCGCACCAGGGCCTCGACACCACCTGATGGGCCCCCTCGTCCCGGCGGCAGAGGGCGAGCCGTTTCTTCGGCGGGAGCGGGTCTGGTTCCTCTCGGGGAGCCTTTCCCTTCTCTGCCGCCGAGAACCGGCGGATCGGAGCCATCGCAGCAAGACAGAGCAAGGACCAGGAAGAAGGAGAAGCAAGAAGAGATGGACTGGAAGGGCGCGTGCCATTCCGTACTTATGGCCGGCGAAGGCCAACCGCCGACCTCCATGATCGTAGGTAATCATGACCCGCTTTGCATGCAGGGACTTGTCCAATCCGCGCAGTTG
>NW_021256059.1:0-787 GCF_002162155.2 Triticum dicoccoides | reverse complement strand
GTTGCTCTAAGGCATGCTCGTCGTCTGCCGGCTCATCCTGCTCTATGGCTGGGTCTTTATCGAGGCGGGGCTTGGGCCGGCATTTACGCCGACGCTTTGATTGTTTTTCGAGAGATCGATCCCTCATTCCGTCCCCGTGTTCCTCGTTGTCGCTTCCTTTAGGGGTATCCACCATGTACACATCATGAGGTGAGGTGGCTGACCAATGCCCTATAGGCGTTGGTTCATCTGTGTCTCCTGCATCGTCGTCCATGTCGTCGATGTCTTCGGAGTCGAAGTTGAGCACGTCGTTTAAATTATCGACAGTGGCTACCAAATGGGTGGTGGGTGGGTTTTGAATTTCTTCATCATCCGTATCCCATCCTTGCTGACCGTAGTCCGGCCAGGGCTCTCCTGATAAAGAGAGAGACTTTAGTGACTTCAGGATGTCGCCGAAGGGCGAGTGCTGAAAGATGTTTGCGGCAGTGAACTCCATGATCGGCGCCCAATCGGATTCGATAGGCGGGCGTGCGGAGGGCTCGGAGTCCGAAGAGGAATCCGGCTCCTCGGAGTCAGAGGCCATGCGGAGTGCGGGGCTGGTGTTCGGCTCGATCACCTTTGGGATCACAGCCCCCGAGGCGGCGTCCAACCGCTCATCCTCGATCGATGCAACCAGCTCCGAATTAAGGGTCGGAACCGATGCGTGTGCGGCCTCCAGGACACTGTTCGGCGGCAGAGCTAGATCATGCCCCTCGAGACAGTGCAGCGCGCTTGGCTGTGGCTCGAATCCGTCGAAGATCAAGTCTCC
>NW_021256058.1:0-581 GCF_002162155.2 Triticum dicoccoides | reverse complement strand
ATTAATCTCATGAAAGTACTAGGTGCATTAGTTAACCCAAAAGGCATGACTAACCACTCATATAATCCAAACTTAGTTTTAAATGCTGTTCTCCATTCATCTCCCAATTTCATACGAATTTGATGGTATCCACTACGCAAATCAACTTTGGAGAATATTGTAGAGCCACTCAATTCATCAAGCATATCATCGAGCCTAGGAATAGGATGACGATAACGAATAGTAATATTATTAATACCTCTACAATCAACACACATACGTGATGTACCATCCTTTTTCGGCACTAGAATAATAGGAACAGCACAAGGACTAAGGGATTCGCGTATATAACCTTTGTCGAGAAGCTCTTGTACTTGACGCATAATCTCCTTCGTCTCCTGATAGAGGCGAGGGTCCCGATCTTTCGATGAGATGATAACTATCGATTTGGTGGAGACGACTTTGACGATCCGACTACAAACGTGCACGACGTTGCGCCTTAGCAATCGCTAAACCAATCTCCTGAGGTTACTGACGATGCTGGAAGCACGGTCAGCCTGACCACGAAGGTCTATTCCTGCAAGCAATCGAAGAACGAGCAA
>NW_021256057.1:0-1340 GCF_002162155.2 Triticum dicoccoides | reverse complement strand
TTGGTGTCAGAATATTCCAGACCCATCGAATCTAGGAAGAAAAATGAAAGTTTGCAACACAAATCGACGAGATGACGTTGCAGGATTCTCGGGAGATGAACTACGATAGCAAGCTCCAAACATGAGCTGGATCTACTACAAACATGTGAACACGTTGTCCCGGACAAGCATGGCCACGTAGTAGTCTTATAATTAAACACTACCGAGTTCAGGTGGGGAACCATCATCGAGGATATCGAAGTCTTTACGCAAGTCCATGGATTAGATCCCGAGCATAGACTTCTTTTCCTTGAACAAGTCAATCAGTGGCTTGGTGTGCTAGGATATACATATGGAATGAAGATGATCAGTCTAATAGACCACAGAATTCTTCGCACGTGCATGACTGATTTGGGATGATTCCAAAAGAACAAAACAATCTTTCTCGAATTCACGACGGCAACTTACATCAAATGCACGTGAATCAAATGAAGTCACTTCTTTCATCCAAACATATACCTCAGAGACGGAACTCGAAGGCATTGTTTACAAAGTTTCCAACACTAACTTAATGTCCAACAGAAACATGGAGAAGATAAGGATGTTGTCGATGGGCTCAACAACAATTCATCCAGGTTCCCTTTTAAAAGGAATTCCATAGTTAAGTGAACAAGGTGATAGCATTGGTCAGACCAAAGAATATAGTGGTGTATGCTCGAGGGATCAACCACGAGTAAGACAACATTACGAACATTGTTGGTTCTAACTTGATTTGACGATAGCCCACACTCAAATCAAGGGATTGATAAGACAATAGGTCCAGCAACTGATCACAGGGGCCAATCGATGAAGATATCATCTTTCTTCAACACACACCACACAAGAATATCCCTTTGGAACGAACTAAGTCAGGCAAGCTTTTATCTCCCAACTCTCCAAGTTGTTGTTTAGCTTGACCAACTAGCTCAGGGGTATCCCACACAGACCCTTGGAGAAGGGGTGGTTTACAGGAATAAACCAACTTGATCACGAACTCAACATAGCGGTCAGGTGACAACCTGGTAATATTTCCGAGAAGATATACGGAAAATCACGAACCACCGATATGTTACTAAGCTCGAGAACAATCTTGCTTTTCAGGGCAAGATGATATGATCAAATGAGCGAGGACTTGACAAAATCCTAACTCATTAATCGAAGGGTGCACCGAAATAAGGACTAGGTAGCACGATCAGTCTTAGAGGATGATTCAGAAACCAACACGCTAAGAATGAAATTATTGTCCTTTAACTACCAAGCAACGAGGTTGCTGGGAGTATTGATTTCACACATCACAATTCATTTGTCGGTATTCCGGTTGC
>NW_021256056.1:0-437 GCF_002162155.2 Triticum dicoccoides | reverse complement strand
ACCGAATTCAAAATATCGAACAAACTTAGAACATTACAAGTCTCAAGACCGCGAGTAGCGTGTTTGTCTTCACATTACAAGTGGATATCTAAACTACCATCACATAGAAGAGAGTTGCGGTCACGATGAGCATCATCGCGATGAAACTGATATTCATCCGGTTCCTCCTCTGCTCCCTCCTCTCTCCCGCTAGATAGCGCGCGTATCTAGCTTCCGCCTCCGCCCTAGTGGTGTACCCTTTGTAACTGTTACTGCTAAAATGGTGAACCTCTCTCCAACACTCCTCCCAGTCGTCGTAGACTCCGGGAACTATACCCTTGTACACGACATACGACGGCATCTCTATGCACTAGACAAACAAAACGCTAGTAGCAATTCACAGACAATATATAAGCAATATATAAGTATGCAACAAAAGGATCGGAAGAGAAAAGCAA
>NW_021256055.1:0-647 GCF_002162155.2 Triticum dicoccoides | reverse complement strand
CATACAAGACAATAGAGACTATATGAATATGCATGGCACAAGTGCAGGTCCTGGTTACTGGCTACACATGTAACACTAATAAATGGATAGAACAATAATGGGAACAACTCCAGATTACACACAAAGCTCTATCCATAGTGCCAACTATGGATAAAATCATGCACACTCCCAACAGAACTCAGTCACACAGTATAATTCTAACTATAATATAACCAAGAACTAAAGATTGTCACACAGTATAATTATGACTATAATATAACTAGAGAACTAAAGATTCTACGTACTTAGAACTCAACTAATAAGTGAGAATGATCTGATTGTATGGAAACAATCTTTTTTTATTTGTTTATATTACAAAAACAGACATATCTTCCTTTATATGAAGAAGTCTTTTTCCTTCTTTAGTTAGTAGTAATCGTTCCATGCAAATCAACCGTGTGTGTGTGCTTGATCATGGTCTGGAGATTACATGCATAGAGGAACATAATCCAAAACAAAATAGTATCAAACAGCGGTGGGTGCTCAACCTATTTGCCATACACAAGCAACACTTAAATCATAGCATGTGCATATACTTGTGTCACATCAGAGGGTTCAGAATGTACTCAACATAATCTAATAAAAAGTATTGGGAGGAGAGGGAGAGG
>NW_021256054.1:0-657 GCF_002162155.2 Triticum dicoccoides | reverse complement strand
AGAAGATCCTGCCGCAGACGGTCCAGTTCGGCAACAGCGTGATCTAGAACGGTGGAGTAGGAGGAGAAGACGGCAGCACGATCATGGTATCCTGAGGTGGAGCCTGCTGCGCCACGACGGCTGTGGTGGCGGCATCAGGCAAGGGCACCTCGGGAGTCGCTTGGGCCATGGGGGCTGAGCTCGCCCCAGCCGGCTCAGCCAGGCCTTGCAAGGACGACCGGGCAGGAGAGGCCCGTGCGTCACGGTCACCTTCCTTCACGGGCAGAGGCGCTGCCACGGATGGAACCTCAGGAGCTCCCTTCGACTTCTTCGCCGCGGGCGCCAGCCTAGCCGGAAGATACGGACGTCAAGCCTCAGCAACAGAACAAGAAACTAGAAAGGAATCAAGCACTTACAGGTCGTCGCTCGCGGGCTCAAGCAGCCTCCGGCCGTACTTGAAGCCCGAGAGCCGGTTGCAAGGATCAGCCTCAAGGAGCTCGGGAGCAGGAGGTGTGCCTGCGGATCGCCTTGGGGCTGGGGCAGACCCGCGGGGGATTAGCCCGGGCCGGTCCTTCTTCGGGATTGGGGGCAGGCTCCGCCACCCTGCTCGTCATCATCCTCGTCGTCATCACTCAGAGAGAGGCGGAGAGCGCGGGACCTGCGCCGAAGGGGGGGGGG
>NW_021256053.1:0-2691 GCF_002162155.2 Triticum dicoccoides | reverse complement strand
TGCTGTGAATCCTGTTCCGCGACTATGATACGACTGAGTTTTGATCCCCTGCCGCCCGGAGCAAATCTCTGATCTGCAACAAACCTCTACCCGCCTCCGACTAGGAAGGCTGGATTGACTCTGCTATGCGGGCTGCAGCTGCTAAATTCTGGATCGGAGTTCGATATACCTAAGTTGGTGGCTGGAAGAGCTAGCGTCGACTGGATTCTCGAACCCGCGGTCGCGCGCGCTTGTCGAGTACTCGCTGGAGGTTCTCTAGTCGAGTGCGCTCAGCCAGGTTGGCCAAGCGCGCATCCTCCAAGTCACGAGCCTCGGGGGTTTCTCCAATGATAGGAGTGTGAAGCGCATCCATGTTCTGGCGGCGAAGCTCCTCCCTCTGTAGCGAGGTGAGGGGCTCGGGCAGATACTCTTCGTGTTCTTGCGCCGGATCGCCCCGGGCGCCAACTCCTTCGTCGGTGCGGGGGAATCCGGGGGGACTACATGGTCCGTCGACCATCAGAACCTCTGCCGCTGGATCACTGCTATCGCACTCGGACGCAGTCTCTGCGGAGCCAGTCGACAGATTGAACAGGCCGTAGAGTGATTCGTCGGGCTCGATCACCGCGACTTGGGGGGTGGCCGACTGGCAGGCCACTACATGCCTCACCCACCGCTGAAGCCTCGACCGACCGGAACGCTTGCGCCGGTGGGAAACTGGGAGCGAGGATGACATAGGAGCCGACCAATACTGGGTCGACGGTTGTCGCAGGAGGACACCGCGAACACACACGCGAAAGTGTGTCGCCCCGCGGACGGGGAGCGCGTCCACGTCGAGTGGAGCCTCCTGAAGCCAAGCAGAGTCATCGGCGACGAACGTGAGCGCACTGAGACGGATCTCGCGGCCCTCGACCAAAAATCCACGTGAAACCATGACGAAGGAGATCGAAAGAATCGCAACTTCTCCAACAAATCGCTAGAACATCGGCCCCACGATGGGCGCCAACTGTCGTGGTTCTAAGTCTGACAGTAGAATGGGGGCTAAGAATGGAGAGGCAAGATCCTAGCTATGGAGTAGTTGTATACGCAAGAGATTTACGAGTTCAGGCCCTTCTCAGAGGAAGTAACAGCCCTACGTCTCGGAGCCCGGACGCGGTCGACTAGATTATATGCGTATGTGTTACAGGGGTGCGGACCCTTCTGCCTGTGGAGGGGGGTGGCTTATATAGAATACGCCAGGACCCCAGCCAGCCCACGTAGCGGAGGGTTTAAGGTACGTTAAGACCAGGCGTTACTGGTAACGCCTTACATAAAGTGTCATCATGGCCATAAAGACTACTTAATTACAGACCGTTTGGATACAGAGTGGCTCTAGAACTCCTGGTCGAGTGAGTCTTCTTGGTCGAGTGTATCTTATTCTGTCGAGTGGAATCCTCCCAGGTCGACTGGAAGGCAGCTTCTTTCACGAGTGTCCTAGGGGTGGGTACCTTTAGGCAGGCCTATGACCCTACCCTAGGTACATGACTTCATCAGGCAAGGACTTGGTAAACCCATCAGCAACTTGATCTTGGGAATGAATAAACCGAATGCCCAATTTCTTGGCAGCAACTCTTTCTCTAACAAAGTGAAAGTCTATTTTGATATGTTTAGTTCGTGCATGAAAAACTGGATTAGTAGAAAGGTATGTAGCACCAAGATTATCACACCATAAGCACGGAGCTTGCTTACAATGTATGCCAAGCTCCTTGAGTAGAGACTGAACCCAAATAATTTCAACAGTAGCATTTGCTAGTGCCTTATATTCTGCTTCTTTGCTAGATCTGGACACATTAGCTTGCTTCTTAGCACACCAAGAAATCAGATTTGGACCAAAGAACAGTGCAAATCCACCAGTTGATCGTCTATCATCTAGAAAGCCTGCCCAATCAGAGTCAGAGAATGCACTGATAAGAGTTGATGGTGACTTGCTGAAAGTTAGTCCAATGCTCAAAGTATTTTTAACATATCTAAGTATTCGTTTTGCAGCTGTCAAGTGTACTGTAGTGGGTGCATGAAGAAACTGACACACTTTGTTCATAGCAAAGGAAATATCAGGCCTATTCAAGGTTAAATATTGTAATGCACCAACGATACTTCTGTACCTGGTGCTATCCTCTTGGTTCAAGAGTTCTCCCTTTGACAAGGACAATTTTTCTGAGCTGGACAAAGGTGTTGATGCTGGCTTGCAACCCTTCAACCCTGCTTTAGCTACAAGATCAGTTGCTTTGAATGATTCATGGTGGAAAAAGGCCATGGAGGAAGAGTGCATGGCGCTTCACAAAAATAAAACCTGGCATTTAGTCCCTGCGCATCAAGGCAAAGGTAAAAATGTGATCGATTGTAAATGGGTTTTCAGAGTAAAGAAGAAGTTTGATGGAACCATTGATCGCTATAAAGCCAGTCTAGTTGCAAAAGGCTTTAAGCAAAGTTATGGCTTAGACTATGAGGATACATTTAGTCCTGTTGTAAAGGCTACTACTATCCGCCTTGTGTTTGTATATTGCCATGTCCAAGGATTGGAGTCTCCGACAGCTAGATGTACAGAACGCGTTTCTCCATGGTGTTCTGAAAGAGGAAGTGCTCATGAAACAACCTCCTGGGTTTGAGGACAGAAATAAACCCCTTCATATTTGCAAGCTTGATAAGGCCTTGTATGGATTAAAACAAGCCCCTAGA